>NC_060179.1:65529654-65604654 GCF_021184085.1 Oncorhynchus gorbuscha | reverse complement strand
TTTGTTCATCCTAGCTATCTAGATCAGAGAGTAATATCTGTATCTAGATCAGAGAGTCATATCTATATCTAGATCAGAGAGTCATATCTATATCTAGATCAGAGAGTCATATCTATATCTAGATCAGAGAGTCATATCTGTATCTAGATCAGAGAGTCATATCTGTATCTAGATCAGAGAGTAATATCTGTATCTAGATCAGAGAGTCATATCTGTATCTAGATCAAAGAGTCATATCTGTATCTAGATCAGAGAGTCATATCTATATCTAGATCAGAGAGTCATATCTATATCTAGATCAGAGTCATATCTATATCTAGATCAGAGAGTCATATCTGTATCTAGATCAGAGAGTAATATCTGTATCTAGATCAGAGAGTAAAATGTTCTTCAAAATCAAATATCTAGATTTATTTGTCAAAGAGTCATATCTGTATCTAGATCAGAGTCATATCTATATCTAGATCAGAGAGTCATATCTGTATCTAGATCAGAGAGTAATATCTGTATCTAGATCAGAGAGTCATATCTATATCTAGATCAGAGAGTCATATCTATATCTAGATCAGAGAGTTTAAAGTGGCTAGTGATATATTTACATCATATATCTATATCTAGATCAGAGAGTGGCTAGTGATATATTTACATCATTTCCCATCAATTCCCATTATTAAAATGGCATATCTGTTATCTAACAGTCTGATGGCAGATAGAAGCTGTTTTTCAGTCTCTCGGTCCCATATCTGTATCTAGATCAGAACAGGCAGTGGTTCATGGTTGATGTCCTATCTTTATCTAGATGTCCTGGAGGGCAGGTAGTCCCCCGGTGATGCGTTGTGCATCCTCATCTCTGGAGAGCCTATCTAGATCAGAGGATGCTCATATCTCTGTATCTTTTGGTGACAAGATAGCCTCCTGAGGTTGATATCTGTATCATATCTGTGATCTAGTTTGTCTGTGATCTGTACTAGAACTCAGCTAGACTGTTCCATTATCTGTATCTAGATCAGAGAGTAAAATGTTCTTTGGAGCATGTCAAATACCTTCAAATACTGCTTCTGGTGCGGCACGCACGCAAACACACATCTGAATGAGCTGTATCTGAACGACCCCATGATACTGATGAGGCCTGAGTCTACAAGGTGACTGCTGATGGCGATGCTGGAGTTTGTGGCTGCCTCAGGGGTCACCAGCGGTCTGCTAACACCTTTAACAAACCCCCCAGCAAACACAACATAACACACTGATCACAGAGGATTACCAGCACTAAGCAAACTCGGGGTCGGGCTCCTGAGTGGCTGCAGCGGTCTAAGGCACTGCATCTCAGTGCAAGAGACTTCACTACAGTCCCTGGTTCGAATCCAGGCTGTATCACATCTGGCCGTGATTGGGAGTACACTAGGGCGGCGCACAATTGGCCCAGCGTCTTCCGGGTTAACCCGTCATTGTAAATAAAAATTTGTTCTTAACTGACTTGCCTACTTAAATAAAGGTTAAATTAAAAATATATATAATACAGACCCAGCACTGGATTACAGCTAGTGTTTGTGTGTGTGTACCTGCAGTGGAACCCTGTGTACCCAGAGTAGATGTACTTGTTGTCATGGCCCACTCCCAAAGTGTATACCTTGTGTTGTATCTCGTCAATCCAAGTGTTGAGGTGTCGTGTTGTCATTCTAAAAGGAATTGTGAAATACAATGACCCTTTTGGCATAGCTAGTCTTCATTCCTCCCTCTTCAGTGGAAAGTACTACTGAAAATGGCAGCAGTTCAGGGTAGGGACTAGGGTTGCATCCCAAGTGGCATCCTATTCCCTATGTATTTCACTACTTATGACCAGGGTCTATAATATTCCCAATGTAGTGCACTACGTATTTGACTAGAGCCCTATGGCCCCTGGTCAAAAGAAGTGCCCTACATAGGGAATAGAATGCTATTTGGTACATAACCTCGGTGGGAAGAATGTGTAAAGCATGAGAGGAGGAAGTGAAGGCAGCACTTTCTACCCCTCACCCCCCAACCCCCCGCCACCCTGTTCCCCCACCATCTTAACTGTTTTTATTTATACCACATGGAGAGCTGCCTCTCCTTGCACCATGGTCTTGTTATTAACACTCAGTAATTCCGCTCAGCTTGCATGGCCACAGGCATGTACCTCGATGCGGGCCCTCCAAGCAGAAAGATGTCACATTCCCACTGTTATTTGTCTTTTCAGAGGTACTGAATAGCAACAAATAAACCCAAAACAGACCGTGTAGCAAATTGTGAGTTATAGAATTGAGTGATTTGTGTGTGTCATGCTGCAGGGACGGTAACCCATCACAAAGGAACCACTGTGGTTGTGAGAGAGGTTTCTGGAGCACTCTAACCTCATTTAAGTGTTTTCAGTTCAAAAACAGAGATTCCAAACGGCACACTATTCCCTTTATAGTGCACTGCTTCTGAGCAGTCCATGATCAAAAGAGGTGCATTATAAAGGGAATAGGGTGCCATTTGGAATGCTTCCAAGTATCTGAAGCTGGCGGTTACAGTAGTACAGTGTTGGCGTGTCGTTTTGACACTTTGCCTGACATACAATACCTAACTCTGTATGGGTCGTTTAGTTTCTGTTTATTTACTCTTCTCTGCTGGTGTCCGATGTTCCCTCCAAGAACCAGGCTGGTCCTTAGCCTAAACTAAAACCATGGAGTTGGACCAAACCAAACCGCATGGCCTGGGCCAAACTCACACAGACACTAGCAGTAAAACATTTTTTTATAAGATGGCATATTTCTCCCAGTGAGTACAGTGATGTATGGGGCCATTTAGATTAACTGTTTGTTAACGGTGAAGCAAAAATAATATTATTTAAATGGGATGCTCTGAGAGTCTGACTCCTGAAAGACGATAGAGGGTTAAGAGAGGCTGGGCTCAGCCACCCAGGTCAGTGTGTCTGGGACGATTCGCCTATCTACATTATTCATCTCCCCTGTTCAGTAGACAGCTCAGACGGCCTCTTCCAGGGGCTTCCACGCTCCATCAGTGTGTGTGTCTGTGTGTTTGTGTGTGTGCATGATTGTATCCAACCCGACATCTTACAGGGATCCAGTGGCTCCATTTATTCAGTGAGGTCTGTTAATGTGTAACTCCAGGCCTGGATGGAAAGCACCCTGACAATCTGAAGAGGGGCTTCTTCTCAAGGCTTAATGGTCCTTTAGTATCAAATATGATTCATCCCACAGTCAGCATGAGTTATTTACTAACAAACAGTCACATGCACACACACACAATCAAGAGAATGCACACATGCACATTAACTCCTGGCCCTTAGGTTAAGAGGAGATCCCTGGATCTTTTCATACAGGAAATGAGCTGTCAGGAAACTCTAAGTGGCCACATACCAGAACCTACCATCCACCCCTCTCCCCTACTCTCCACTCCTCTCACTCTCTCAGTATGGATCTAGTGCCTCTGCCATAAACCGTCACTTTATTATTTAGAATTTATAGCCAAAGTCTTGCTCTGCGGTTAAATACTCTGGGCTCAGTGGGGTATATTTCATAATGTCTGGCTTCTGTGTGTGTGTCTCAACACTGCTTTGGGAATATGTATGTAGTGGGCCAGGAGTGTTGTGCATGCCTGCCTGTCTGCTCACTCTGTGGCATCCACAGTATGGGTGTGTGTGTTTATATTTCAATCCCATTTCATAGACAGACTAGCTTCTCCTGCTGGACAATTACAAACAGAGTGTAGTACATTACTTTCAGCCCCCTATAGAGGCTTCATAATGTGCTTATTCACCAGTCAGAGATTCACAAGCTGTTGAATTTGTTCACATTAGACTTGGAATAAAATATACTTTCCATTGTTGAATGGATCCTTCATCATCCTAGCATTGATAAATGGTGTTTTTGAAAACAACCAGTCTAACTATGCAGAATGAGTATCTCGTACACATTCAGAACAGAGGGAGGGGCTCCAATAGAGTACTCAATAGACCACTTTAAGAGCAGACTTAATTGCTAGTCAGCCAGTCGTCGAGAACAGGGGTTAAACCTCCAAACTTTGTGGCCAGTCAAGGAACAAGTGGGCCTCAAGATGTCTATCTTACACCGCAGAAGAGTCTTTGTTTTTTAGCCGACGACTTTGTAGCCACATCTCTCCTCTACTCCCGTTCATCTGTAGACCTTGGGTGAGAGGTTGGAAGAAAAGAAAGAGAGTCTTTCAAGTGCTTCTTTCCTTCATTTCCTCCATCTCTCCCTGTCTCCTCCTGTGAAGTGTCACTTAGCTTCTCTCAGATCTCCAGGCTGGTCTCTGAGCGGTTTGGGGACTGCTACTGATCAATAGCCTATAGAGTATTGGGAGAGGAGGTAAGTGTTTGTAGTGGCTATCCAGGAAGTAATTAATAAGTTCAGAAAGCATTACAAAGAAGTATTACCAAGTGGGACGACTCAGTGCTCTAAATGGGCAGAAGTTTTTCACCTGATAAGCTGCAACAGTAGAATTCTGAGAATAATTATAATTATTTGATTATATATATTTTTAAATGTTATTTTCTTTAACTAGGCAAGTCAGTTAAGAACAAATTCTTATTTATATTGACGGCCTACCCAGACCAAACCCGGATGACACTGGGCCAATTGTGTGCCACCCTATGGGACTCCCAATCCCGGCCGGATGTGATACAGCCTGGATAGGTGACTCAGCGTTGGTGAGCCATCTTGAGGTGAATCACATGGAGAGTAGACTGTCTTAGCTATCACCTAGCTTTAGTACTCAAAGTCTGGAAATGATTGGGCGATTAGCTTTGATTTGTTTTGACTTCGGGTCTTCAGGTTAATTTAAACAGCTCTACAACTACTTAGAGCCTAAGCTGTTTGTGTGTGTCTTGTGTTGGTGTTATCTCTATGGGGAGCAGGTCTAATCAACAACTTAAGGTGTGCATCAGTCTCTCCTGTCCCTAGTGGACGAGAACTATCTCTCTTGATTTGCCTTCACACAAATGATCCTACAAGGGATAGACACCTTGAGTAACAAAGACTTTACACGCAGTGACATACAACCAATGCCACCTGTATCATATAGGGAACACCATAACAAGGCAACTTTTCTCTCCTCTGTCAATTAAACAGACCGGTGGTCATTTTGTTGCGGCTGTTACAGATGCACTCGTTCAATGGAAACAGAGGCAGCCTCTTATCGTCCAATCAAACGTGACAGAAGATAGAGAGACAGAAATAACCCCTGTCTTGTCTGCATTTATCTCGATGTGTGTGTGTGTGTGTTTTTGTGTGTGCGTGCGTGTGTGCGTGCGTGTGTGTGTGTGTGTGTGTGTGTGTGTGTGTGTGTGTGTGTGTGCGTGTGCGTGTGTGTGTGCGTGCGAGTGTGTTTACTGTATCTATGATGGGATGTGGGCCGTTAAACGCAGGCCACAGGGCCACTCCAGTCCCCCGTTTGAAGTTGGCATGCAAAGAGGGCTTCTGCTTTGTGTCTTATCGCTGTTTGGCGTCCCTTTCAACTTGGAAAGAAAACCCTTAGATGGAGGACAGAGAGAGAGAGAAAGGGGAGAGATAGAGAGAGGGGAGAGATAGAGAAAGGGGAGAAAAAGAGAGGGGAGAGAGAAGGAAAGAGAAAGAGAAAAGAGTAGAAACAGCAGCTGAACCGCTTTGTAAAGTCCTGCTTTTTGAACATCCTCAGTTCTGGAAAGGAAAACCCATACAAACCTGGAATTTTGTTGTGTGTTCCGATGTGAAGAGCAAGGGCAGTTCACCCTAATGGTAAATGTCTGTCATGCAATTTTAAGATATCTAATATTTTTGGAATATCGTAATGCACTCTCAAACGTTTGCATAATTTCAGCCAGTAGTTTTGAAAGTGGTGCTCATGAGCCAAAAGTGTCCCTGTTTTTTGAGTACTACGTCATCAAATTGAGTACTATGTCATTAATTTCGTATGATGTGTTTATTTTTATTTGTATGGTATGTTACGAATCAAATTCGTACTGTATGTTACGAATTTGTTGTGCTTAAGATCCTGGAGTGCATCTTGAAGTCATTATGTATTGTAAGGAACCAACAACGTAGATGGATGTTGGTTTCTTAGAGTGAAGACATTTGTCCCATGTGTCATTGAGCAGAGAGGAGTGGAGGCAGTGGAAGGCCCCTAGAGCTTGTGGAACTTCTGGAGTCTTTAGGGGGGGCAGCTGAGTGTTCCAGGGGACAATCTCTAGGCACACGTTCCACTCTAGAGCTCTCCAAAAGCTCCTCTCACTCAAAGCTGAGAGTGATCGAGAAGTGCTTCCAATCAGTCCTCAATGGGCACCTAGCCCCCCACCTCACCCCTCCACCCTTACCCCAGTCCTTACCCCCGCCCCGATGGCCCGGCCACTGCCTCGTTCACCCCGCCGCCAAAGGACAATGCTCTCGATTTGAAAGGAAAGCAGGGAAAAAGAGGGTCTCGTTGTCACAGAATTGCCTGTTTGCTGACAGAACCTTTAAAAGCACTACCTCATAAATCAAAACAGAGCATAATAGGCATTGTTCCTCCCAAGACCTACTCTTCCCACTGAACTGAGCCCCCTCCTCCTCTTCTCTTTTATTCTACTCCCCCTTCTCAGAGAGAAGTGGGTAAAGTCAGAGGGGGAGGTTTTTATTGAAGGCCTTCTCTTCTTCTCTTGTGGTGGATTTGGCAGGTCTGTTTAGAGGGTCTCGTCTTCCCGCTCCCTCTCTCTCTGTCCAGCTCTACCCTCCTTTCACCCTCTCCCTCCCTCCATCCCAACCCCCTACACTTGATTCACAAGAGGGATTCCCTGAGCTAGGATCACCATAATCTATCAGCATGCACATTCTACCTCGATCTCCCTCCCTATCCCTCCCTATCGCCAGGCCCCATTGTCACTTAGAAATCGGATTAGAAGGAGAGCTGTGTGCTGGTTCTGTGTTGGTTTGCTTCTAGGGACTTTATGCAGCATGTTAGCACTACATAATACAAAAAGGTTGCCTGCAGTATCACCATTATTTCTAGAGAGAATTAGTGACTAATGCTTTGTATTTTAAGGCTGACATGTTTGGTTTATATTCCTTGAAGACATTCGAGAAGCCTGTGTAAACACTTTAAGTGGGATCAACGCTCTTGAAGAAACAGTAGTATGTGTGTGAGCATGCGTGTGTTTGTGTGCAAATGTTTGTGCGTGTGTGTGTATATGTGTTTGCTTGCACTGCTTTCTTCCTGCATGCGTGCCTCCGTGTGTATGTGTGTGTGTGTGTATAATCAGTCTGTTTGGCTTACACTCCTTTCTTCTCTATCTAATAATGGTTTTGCTTAAGGAGAGATCTGTCATGCTCTTGCAGAGAGATTCGGTGCATCTCCCTGTTTTGATTTCAATAGGCAGTTAATGAGCTTTTGGAAGAAGCCTTGGTTCTCTTTCCCCTGCTCCCTTCTCCTCTTCTGTGTCAGCAATCAAGCTGATATGATCCTAATTAGATCACTGGCTGGCTCTTGAAAGACTCTGTTGCTACTACACATACATATCTGTCAAGAAATGTCCATGAACCATTTCATTAGTTACCTCACATCACCCTGGGCTTTCTCTCCTTCATTTCCTCTCTCTCTCTCTCTCTCTCTCTCTCTCTCTCTCTCTCTCTCTCTCTCTCTCTCTCTCTCTCTCTCTCTCTCTCTCTCTCTCTCTCTCTCTCTCTCTCTCTCTCTCTCACTCACTCTTTCAGAAAGCAATTTTTTACTCACAATTTCCACTATAAAACGTGACCACTAGTGCATTAAAGGAGAGCCAGCCAGTAGTACATGTCAATGAATTAACCATGAGGTGTAGTAGTTTTACATGAACTAGATTCTAGAGCAGAACTGAGGTGGACATAGAACTGAAGGAACTGTAGGACAAAGAATGGTAAGCCTAGGTCTATATGGCAGCCCCAGTGCCTCTTACAGCAGACATGGTGTGTAAACACTCACGGTGGGATTACACAGTGCAGGGACAGTTTTTTTTACAATGGTTGTGTAACTCTGGCCCTGCACAACAACACAGCCTGCTACATAGGGGACAATAGGCTAACGGGAACCCTTATCTCCGTGTGCACCCTGATAGCCTGTCTGCCTGGGTTATCTCTCTCTCTCTCTCTCTCTCTCTCTCTCTCTCTCTCTCTCTCTCTCTCTCTCTCTCTCTCTCTCTCTCTCTCTCTCTCTCTCTCTCTCTCTCTCTCTCTCTTACTATCTTCCTCCTCCTTGCTTTCTCACTAACTGTCTGCCTTTTTTGCACTGGGGTTCAAGCAAGATAGTATCAGTATTCTAGTGTGTATTTCTACATATGTGTCCTGCAGGGTTGTATGTATCAAGACTGTGTGTGCATGTGTGTGTTAAGGAGTGTGCCTAAGCACAGACGAGTGCAAGTTCCTGTAATCTTCGGTTTATAATAGTACCCCTCACCTCCAGCTAGCGAGTATCAGAACCAGAATCACATGAAGACATCAGAGACGTACAGGGTTTCCTGCCAGAGGCTCCAGGGGCTCTCCGCCAGGGAGGGAAAGGGGATCCGTGTCCCGGTGTCCGTCAAAGCCCCTCTTGCCTCGCCATAATCCACTCTCTATGATTGTCCACCATTTCTGAAACCCGAAACCGTCTTGGCAGCGGAGAACATGTTCACTTTTCATTCAAATGCCTCTTGATCATAGGTTCAGTATGTAACTGATACGTCTCACTCCCTCTACCACAGCCATACTGGCTGGCCCTGGTCCTGTTAGAAACATTGGGTAAAGTGAAACATGTTGAGTCTCCTTTCAGACAGCTCGAGGGCTTATTGTTGAAGCACTCCGCCATGGGCACGCCACAGAGAGCTCTAGCTAAATCAGTGAAAGGCAAATTAGGCTGTGCTTTGCTGCCTAAGCGGTTAATGGTGTAAAGAGGCAGGGTGGATTAAGATTTAAGCCCAGCCTCACTGGACCATTAGGGTGGTTGGCAGAGCCAGAAGAGACAGACAGGAGGGATGAGACAGTGCACTTCTCTGTGCTGTTGATCAGATGATGAAATAGCCCAGGTTTAATAGAAAAAACGGTTCTCCATAGAATTTGATTGTAAATTCTACGCTACACAGAATTTTATTGTAGGTGGATATTTACTGAGGAACATAGCTGTATGACGACAAGCGATGTGAGGGCCTCTAGCCTGTGTGTATGTTTTTAGTGAGTGGTGTTTATGTTGGAAGGCTGCCTATAGTAATAGGTTGGGAGCCCTATAATAAGGCCAAGCGGCCTACACTAACTGACTCACTGACTCATTGATTGTAGAACACAATGCTCTCCATCTGGTTGATTACATTATGCAAGATAGATTACATTATGCAAGATTCTCCTCCTAACCACTCTCTCCCTCCCCTCTCTCTCTCTCTCTCTCTCTCTCTCTCTCTCTCTCTCTCTCTCTCTCTCTCTCTCTCTCTCTCTCTCTCTCTCTCTCTCTCCTCTCTCTCTCCCTCCCTCCCACTCTCTCTTTTCCTTTCTCTCTCCTACCCCCTCTCTCTTTCTTTCTCTCTCCTAGCCCCCCCCTCTCTCTCAAGCAAAGTGTATTTCTGGCTGCTTTAAAAATGTAATAGTTCCTAGTTCTAAGAGTCATGAGTGATAGATTTTCTTCTAACACGCTCCTCTTTTCTTCTCCTCAGGGAGCTGATGCCCAAGACCCTGGAGGGCCAGATCACCATGGAGAAGACCCCCAGCTACTTTGTGACCAGAGAGGCCCCGGCCCGGATCTCCGCCATGTCCCGGGACACCAAGCTTATTGTGGTGGTGCGGGACCCCGTCACCAGGGCCATCTCTGACTACACACAGACGCTGTCTAAGAACCCCGATATTCCCACCTTTGAGAGCCTGACCTTCAAAAACAGGACTACGGGGCTCATCGACACATCCTGGAGCGCCATCCAGATCGGCATCTATGCCAAGCACCTGGACAACTGGCTGCAGTACTTCCCCATGGGTCAGATCCTGTTTGTGAGCGGAGAGCGTCTGATCAGCGACCCGGCCGGAGAGCTGGGCCGGGTGCAGGACTTCCTGGGACTCAAGAGGATCATCACTGACAAACACTTCTACTTCAACCAGACCAAGGGCTTCCCCTGCCTCAAGAAGGCTGAGGGCAGCAGCAAGCCCCACTGCCTGGGCAAAACCAAAGGGCGGACCCACCCCAACATCCACCCAGAGGTGGTGCAGAGGCTACGGGACTTCTACAGACCTTTCAACATGAAGTTCTACCAGATGACAGGACATAACTTTGGTTGGGATTGATGGATGTGAATTTGGGAAGACACCTTGTTTTTTTTCTCTCTCTGTAATTCAATGAATGGCAAAAAAAAGACATGCGAGATATTGCTATATATATATGTAAAATGTACAGAAATCTATTTTATAATAATTTATTTTTATTTCTAAGCAATTAATTCACTAAGCTGCCTAACCATATTGTACATACATAGCATCTGGCCCACATTTATTTCCTAGTTTTTTTTTTTACATTCCACATTTTATTTTGTTTCTTTCTTCTTCCCTCATGTCAACTCAGTAGAGTTAACATGTCAACTCAGCAGAGTTAAAATGTTCCCTCATGTCAACTCAATAGGGTTAAAATGGTCCCTCATGTCAACTCAATAGAGTTAAAATGGTCCCTCATGTCAACTCAGTAGAGTTAACATGTCAACTCAGCAGAGTTAAAATGTTCCCTCATGTCAACTCAATAGGGTTAAAATGGTCCCTCATGTCAACTCAGCACAGTTAAAATGTTCTCTCAAGTCAACTCAGCACAGTTAAAACGGTCCCTCATGTCAACTCAGTAGAGTTAAAATGGTCCCTCATGTCAACTCAGTAGATTTAAAATTGTCCCTCATGTCAACTCAGCACAGTTAAAATGGTCCCTCATGTCAACTCAGCACAGTTAAAATGGTCCCTCATGTCAACTCAGCACAGTTAAAATGGTCCCTCATGTCAACTCAGCACAGTTAAAATGGTCTCTCATGTCAACTCAGTAGATTTAAAATGGTCCCTCATGTCAACTCAGCAGAGTTAAAATGGTCCCTCATGTCAACTCAGCACAGTTAAAATGGTCCCTCATGTCAACTCAGCACAGTTAAAATGGTCCCTCATGTCAACTCAGCACAGTTAAAATGGTCCCTCATGTCAACTCAGTAGAGTTAAAATGGTCCCTCATGTCAACTCAGCACAGTTAAAATGGTCCCTCATGTCAACTCAGCACAGTTAAAATGGTCCCTCATGTCAACTCAGCAGAGTTAAAATGGTCCCTCATGTCAACTCAGTAGAGTTAAAATGGTCCCTCATGTCAACTCAGTAGAGTTAAAATGGTCCCTCATGTCAACTCAGCACAGTTAAAATTGTCCCTCATGTCAACTCAGTAGAGTTAAAATGGTCCCTCATGTCAACTCAGCACAGTTAAAATGGTCCCTCATGTCAACTCAGCACAGTTAAAATGGTCCCTCATGTCAACTCAGCACAGTTAAAATGGTCCCTCATGTCAACTCAGTAGAATTAAAAATAATAATTGGTAACTGAAATAAGAATATAAGGATATTGATAAAGACACCATTTCACAGGTATAGTGTTCACAGAACAGTGATGAAAAACCCATTCATGTGCATTCTGATTTAAACATTCATAATCACGTTCACGTTCAATAGCCATAATTAACCCCCCACACACACACACATTGTTCCTTGTCTAGTTACCCCTATGATTTTCTGTTCCATCCATTCAAAATGTTGTGCTTCATATTGTGAGTTACCCCCATCCACATCCCATTATTCTACCGTCCCATTGGTCAAACCAGCTGATCTCCTGCCCTGTCATTGGCCTAACCAGCTGATCTGATGTCCCTTTCATTCAATAACAGGTGGATCAATTGGCCTAATTGCTCCTCATTGTGTCAGACATGGTTAAAGGGTACGTCTGACCTCCCTCTTGTAGGGCTCCTACAGCCTGTTCTAATGAATCCACCAAAGGCCTAAATCCTATTTCTGACAGCATCACTTTGATAGGGCTCCATGTTGACATGATGCTAATGGAATAACGTTACTGAGGTCCATCGATTCAGGTCTCCTCTACACTATACTCTTGCTCTCATTACAAGACATTGTTGGCTCAGAGCCAAAGGTCATACAAAGTTCCAATTAAATTAGCTCTGAGAGACGTTTGATTTGTCGAAGAGACAGAGAGGGGAGGACACTCTGGGTCAGGGGAGGACTGTAGTATTGTCCTTGAATGCATCCCAATTGGCACACTCATTCCCTATAAAGTGCACTGCTTTTGACCAGAGCCCAGTGACCTTGCTCAAAAGTAACGCAATATACAGGAAATAGGGTGCAATATACAGGAAATAGGGTGCCATCTGGGACACAGTGCAAGCGCTTGGCCTGAGTTGAGGTAGCAGCTCGCAGTGGCCTATACATCGGTCTGATACAGAGCATAACGATAGAGATGATAGAAAAACCACTGAGCACTCTGCTTCACTGGAACACATCATCCTCAAACAGGATCGTCAGGCCTCAGATCAGATCTTGTAGTGCGTCCTAAATGGCACCCTATTCCCTATATGGTGCACTGCTTTTTACCAGATGTCAAATGACAATACTTTTGGGCCTTGGTCTAAAGTAGTGGACTATGTAGGGAGTAGGGTGCCATTTGGGGCGCCTACACAGATCAAAGGGAGAGTTTCTGAAGTACTCGCGAACAGAACATCACTGTTGTCATGGTAAGACTTCATTATGGTATGTCTATGGTCTATATAGTTTGCCTTATTCAACCCGTCATCCTAACATTGTTTCTTTCATAGTTTCATATTGGATCTCAATTCGCTCCTACTTGTTGCCAAAAAAATACTTTTTCAGAGTATGGAGCTCAGATAACAGGTTACCTAGGCTACACTCTAGCTTGAGTCACTATCTTTATCTTTTGAGCTTTTCTGTTTTTTGTTCTTTGTTTTTCTCAATGCTTCTTTGTTATTGTTTGTCTTTCTATCTGAATTCTTGATATGCAAGAGACAGTCTGGCGTTATCATTCAGCGATGTACATGCTGGCCCATACCCTCGCAGGTAGTGTCTACTTCAAAGTCATACTCTGCTCTTTAGAGGATAAGAGGGCTGATTCTGCTTCTCAAATGGTACCCTACACCCCATAGTGTATTACTTGTGACCAGGGCCCATGGTTTTTACCTCAAACTAGTGGATGGTAGCATACTATGGTAGGTGGATGGTAGGGCTTGTCCTAACATTGTACTGTCCCTTATTCACATATAGTGGCTTTTTTCCACCAAGGAATTGACACTTATTTTCAATTATCATGCCTATATGGATAACGCCTCAATCTCTCCTTCTCTCCTTATAGTGCAATGGTTGTGGAAAGCATTTAAAATGGTCTTTATATAGAGCAGGGAAACCATGTGAATACAAGCTATCACATTCTGAATTGGAATAATGTTGATCTTTCTCCCTGTAATGGCTGGGTTAGGGGAGGCTGGGGCAGTTACCCCCTGTTACATTTGCCTCCGGTCTCCCCTAATGCACTTGAATTCTGATCTTGGTCATGTTACTAAGAGAAAAGGGTTACGTCCCAAATGGCACTCTATTCCCTATTTACTGCACTACTTTTGACCAGGGCCTTTAGGGATCTGGTCAAAAGTAGTGCACTTTTATTGGGAATAGGGTTCCATTTGGGACGCATTCTATCTTAAAAATGTGCACTCATGGTCATGGTCCACGCGGCTGCATCCATTCTGGTTGACTTTTATTCAACCCTTTTAGAGCTCTACAAATGTTAGTGATGTTTGTCTTATTCCCATCCGCATATAATATGGTTAAAACTTAGACGTTTAGCAGATTGTGTATGTATAAAAAATGAAAAAGAACATGTAAATCAAGTATTTTGTGGTATCATGTACATCAAATGAATTAATTTTACACAGTGAAAGAGCAAAATGGAACAGATGTTTCTAGATAATTCAATACTGAACATTCATACTATTTCTTTGTATGAAGAAATAAATAAAAAAGTATATATTTGACCACGTTCTAAGTTCCATCTTTTGAATTTCAATGTGAAAACATGAACATAATATGGAACTGTCAATGTCAGAGTATGAAAATGTAACATGTAAAACATTTACAATATGGAATCTTTGCACATCAAAAGAACACACAAGAAAGTAATGATCTGTATTTCTCACCACACGAAATGCAAAAAGTGCTCATCTAGCTGTCTAGCAATTAGAGTAAATATGCTAGTAAATACTTGTTAGTAGTGCACTCAGACAGTAAATAGTTGTTCCTAGAGCACTCAGACATTGCACAATTGGATCAATGGTACTTTTCCTGTGGTGTACCTTTTCTCTAAAATGGAGGCTTTCTGGGAAATGTCTCATTACTGGTAGTCAGAGGAGGTCTGAAGCAGACCAAGGGCATGCTGTGTCATCCACAATGGTTGGGAGGTGTGTGTGTATGTGTATGTGTATGTGTACGTGCATCAGCGTGTGGGGTGTGTGTACATGAGAATGTGTGTTTTTGTGTGGGTGTGAATTTGTGTGTGTATGTTATTCTGTTTTGTGGTTGTGGGTTGACACAGAGCAGCGTGGGAGGTTTGGGTATAGTGGTGGGTCTTATTCCTGATGTCGGAAATGCCCCCCTCTTCCACACCCCCACCCCCTGTGAAAGAGACACACTGTGTCCTAGTTCCTAGTGTGGACTAATGAGATACACCTCTACCTCCCTGACTGTTTATTTACGCGTGTGTGTGCGTGTGTATGGAACACCTCCATGTTTTAACAGGGCCCTATTTACCCCTTTCAGAGGTGCTGTGTTTACCTGGCTGTGTTCTGACGGGGATGCTGACATGCTGGAACTATGTTCCAAACCAGGAGTGTTCTTTACGCTCTGTCACACTTTCCCATGAAATCACACATAGAAACATACTGCAGTTTACTATAGAATACTACTATACTTACTAAAGAATTATGCAGTAAACTGTAATATACTGTACAATACTGTACTAATACTGTACTAAACACTGTAGTATCCCTCTAACATGTTTATAACTTACTATACAATGGTGTAATATACTGTAGAATACTATGGTAAATACTACACTATTGTCTACTAAATAATCTGGGGAAGCTACTCTGAAAATATAGTTCTCCAAGCTACTAATTACTTCACACTGAAAGAAGTTAAGCTACACTAAAACTATCCTTAAGAAAAATATAGTTCACTCAGTGGTGGAAAAAGTGCCCAATTGTCATACTTGAGTAAAAGTAAAGTTACCTTCATAAAAGTGAAAGTCACCCAATAAAATACTACTTGAGTAAAAGTCTAAACGTATTTGGTTTTAAATATACTTATGTATGAAAAGTAAATACTATAAATCATTTAAAATTCCTTATATTAAGCAAACCAGACAGCATGATTTTCTTGTTTTTAAAATGACGGATAGCCAACATTCAGACATAATTTACAAACAAAGCATTTATGTTTCGTGAATCCACCAGATCAGAGGCAGTAGGGATGACCACGTGTTAAGTGTGTCAGTTGGACCATTTTCCTGTCCTGCTAGGCATTTGAAATATAACAAGTACTTTTGGGTGTCAGGGAAAATGTATGGGAGTACAAAGTACATATTTTCTTCAGGAATGTAGTGAAGTAAAAGTAAAAGTTGTCAAAAATGTAAATAGTAAAGTACAGATACCCAAAATACTACTTAAGTAGTACATCTATCAGGTTTGAGGTATGAGCCAGATGCAGACAGTGTCGAAGAAACAAAAGTTATTTTCTTAAACAGGGGCAGGCAAACGACAGGTCAAAGGCAGACAGAGGCCAGTAATTCAGAGAGGTTGCAAAAGGTCCAAAACGGCAGGTAGTCTCAGGGTCAGGGCAGGCAGGGGTCAATCATCCAGTGAGGTGGGGCAAGATATAGAACAGGCAGGGAAGGACCGGGAAGGACTAGAAAACAGGAGCAAGACACAGACAGGAGCAGAGGAACAAATGCTGGTAGGTTTCATGACACAAAACTAATTGGCAACAAACAGACAACACAGGTATAAATACACAGGGGATAATGGGGAAGGTGGGCGACGCCTGGAAGGGGGTGAAGACAAGCACAAAGACAGGTGAAACAGATGAGGGTGTGATAACTGCAAAAGTATTTTTATTTGTTACTTTGCAGCACTGAGTTTTTCGCAAAAACACTACAGTGAATACTACACTGAAGTATACTATAGTATACTATACTATTTTTTCATATGGGCACCTAGAATTTGTACTGTACAGGTACTGTACAGGTCTAGCCCAGGGATGTGTGGATGAGTCAACCTTGCCCAAGACCTTACAGGTAGACAATGGGTCAGGTGGAATATGGATGCTGTGGTAAGGAGGCCAAAGCTGCATCCAAATGGCACCATATTCCATATTTAGTGCACTTCTTTTGACCAGCGCCCATAAGGAATAAGGTGCCATTTGGGACACAGACCACCTGCTGAAGAGCAGGTGGCAACAATCACAGCTCCTCTTTGCTCAGGAGAGTTGCATCGCTTCAGGCTATTGTTCCACATGGAAAGCTAAACCCATATTACCCACCATGGTGGAACAAAACTGTACTTTCCTCTGCACTGTTCCACTGAAGCACTTAGTCTCACTGGAAAACATATTCCAAAAAACATATATAAATCAACAGTAGGTGACACAATGTAAACCAATCTAGGAGCAAAGCAGCAGCACTGCTTTCCCAACCCCTTATCCTCCCCCTACTCATTTCCTCCTCCCCTACTCATCTCCTCCTCCCCATCCTCCCCCCTCCTCCTTCTCCTCCTCTCCTCCACTCCTCATCTCCTCCTCCTTCTCCTCCTCCTTTTCCTCCTCCTCTCCTCCTCCTCCCCCTCCTCCCCTCCTCCTCCTCCTCCTCCTCCTCCTCCTCCTCCTCCTCCTCCTCCTCCTCCTCCTCCTCCTCCTCCTCCTCCCTCCTCCTCCTCCTCCTCCTCCTCATCCTCCTCTCATCCTCTCCTCCCCTCTTCCCCTCCTCCCCTCCTCTTCTCCCCCAGTCCCCAAGTAGTGACATGTCACAAGCAGAGCTAGACCTCTCATCAACACCATCATAAACACTAACAAGTCTGGATCTGGATAATTGCTCGGGCTGACAAGGGGAGCAGTGAAAGACTTGAGAGAGAGGTGAGAAAGAGAAACAGGATGTGGGGGGTGTTGGAGTGGAGCAGCAATAGAGCTCTGTCTGTTTGTTGGCACGCAACCAGTATCCTCCAGCTGAATCACAGCCGTCAGTATGATTAAACAAATGGTTACTAACCTGATTAACCTGTTGTTCACAGGTGGCAGAGAGAGTGAGAACTTTGGACAGGGACTTATTCCCTATATTCCCTATAGAGTCCCATCTTGGACAAAAGTAGTGGACTATAAAAGCAATACAATACCAAAAGTAGTGGACTATAAAGTGGATATTTATTTCAGACTTGGCCTGGGAATGTCAGACATCATCAGGGCAGGGCAGGCTGCCAGGTCATCATCTTTGTAGAGGAAACAGTTTGACTGGTGTAATTAACGTTGGCGCTGGAGCAGTAGAAAGGCAGTGTGTGTAATTGCTGTGTTCCCCTGGCGGCTGATGGCTGATACCAGCTTGCTGTTGTCACCGCTGCCCTCTGGGCTGTATCCCTCCAGGGTTCTGCTGATAGGCTGCTGCTGCTTCTGTTGTTGTGAGGTTTGGAGGTTTGGATCTTAAGCGCTCAGCTAGACAAGCCAAGCCCCCATTGTCTCTCTACCTCTCTCCACTGTCTTTTTTTGTCCATTTTTCTCACTTCTCTCTCAAACCCCTCCTCCCCCTTTCCCAATCCCCTCACTCCCGCCTTCCCCCCTCCCTGTTCCCCTCCCTCAATCTCTTATCCCCTCCACACCACCCCATCTCGTCTCCAGAGCGGGTTACTATATGCTCTGTGTTTGATCTTATTAACTTCAAGCTGCAAAGCAATTGCACAATATCCAAACAGTCTTGTCACAATGGATGGAACACGGCCATGGGGCTACAGGGGGGCCATCAATAATTTAGCCCACTGGCCCCGCTATCCTTTTAGAGCTCAACATGGAGCCACTATCCATACGAAGGGAAATGGGGGCTGGAAGGGGGATGGTTTTCCTCACACACATGCAAGGCAAGCCCACCTCAACTGCTTGCTTGGAAGCAGTTGCGCCTCCTTTGGTAAAGAAAGATTGAATTGGTATTGTCTACCATTACATTTTAAAATCGTTTTTCAGATATGTTATACACGTCATGATTATAAATGAATGCATTTCCATTTCAATTGCGGGAGAGTGAATGAAATAGAGAAAAGTAATAGAGAGGCCGTTAAAGAGTGAATGGGTGAAGAGAAAGAAAGAGGGAGAGTCATATCCATTGAGACAGAAACATCTGTATGATGTTGGGTTCAGCCTCTTCCTGGAAGAACAAGCTTCTTGCTCTCTAGGAACAAACAGGCTGAATGATACCTGCTCACTGCTAATCTACCCACCAGCCATGCAGGCACCCATACAGACAGTGTCCTCACCATTTACTAAAACACCCTTTATATCTGGAGGCCTCATTGGCACACTGAGCCCCCTCTACTCCTCCACCTTCCCAGTGGCCCCTTTTCAGGCTGACAGATGTCAAACATGCTGGGACCGGCTGGTCCACAGCTGTCAGAGAAACAGGTAGACGAACAGGAAAAGAGGACACGGAGGGAGCAGGAGGAGAGGAAGTCTATTTTATCATCTTATTACCGCAGGTATTGGAGGAGATTAGCTGGCACACCTGCCATGCAGGGTTAATGAACAACGCCGTATCCAGTTTGGCATCTACAAGATCATTCAATTACACTTTGCCTCCGCTGGCCTCAAGCCCCAGCTAACCCCTGGTCCTGTCCCTCTTCCAGTTATTCTCCTTCCCCCTCTGTCCGTCTGTCTGTTTGTCAGTCAGTCAGTCAGTCTGACACGTGTACTGAAAGATGTAGTGTACTATACTGTTACTGTACCCACTGGTGCAGCCTGCTGATATGAAAGGATGTGTCTCTGTTACACTCAGACTCAGGAAGTGGCAAGCCCCATCACGCAGCTGCCTTTCACATGGTGGCAAAGTGAAGCCGTCCCATCATCCTTTAGAGGGGGACATTATAGGAAACATAAATATACGTTTGTGCCAGGTGGGCACTGCTGAACAAAGAGAAGGCTTTAGGAGAAAAAAGTGTTGGAAGAAACGATAGGTCAAAGTGGACACTTACAGTAACAAGACAGGACGTCAAACTTAGCTGTTGATACACCTGCCAGTCCTGTCTTCAGCTGCTAGTGTGATCAGAACATCAGTGTTCTTTTCATGTGTGTCTGTCTTAGTGTGTATTTGTGTGAGCAAGTAAGTGTGTACTGCATGTGCGTGTCTATATAATACTTTCCCATGTTTCCTCCAGTGAACCGTAAGTGTATGTCTCAGTGGTGATGGTTGGCTGAATAGCTGAATAGATGAAGGTACTTGGTCAATGTCGAGCACAGGAGCTGTAAGCTCCACAAAGCTTTGAGCCATCACAGGTTACTGAGATAAAAGACAGAACAAGGCTTTGAGCCATCACAGGTTACTGAGATAGAAGACAGAACAAGGCTTTGAGCCATCACAGGTTACTGAGATAGAAGACCGAACAAGGCATTGAGCCATCACAGGTTACTGAGATAGAAGACAGAACAAGGCTTTGAGCCATCACAGGTTACTGAGATAGACAGAACAAACACAGACAATAAACACGTAGTACATACTGGAAAGAAGATAAACAGTAGGAGTCGTTGAGCCACAACCTGCCTGTGGTGTGTGTGTGTGCGTGTGTTTGATGAGAGTCAGCGTGGGTGAAGAGTGTGGATAAGTATGTGTATGTGTTGTGATTCCTGTGAGACCCCCCGTGGAGACACTTAAATGTGGTCAGAGACACACTGACTGACGTCCATCAATAATGTAGAATGCACAAGGATCTAGCCGCACACACACACACACACACACACACACACACACACACACACACACACACACACACACACACACACACACACACACACACACACACACACACACACACACACACACACACACACACACACACACACACACACACACACACACACACACGCACACGCACGCACGCACGCACGCACGCACGCACGCACACACACACACACACACAATCACCAGGGATAGACAATCTACTGTCTCTCCCTGTTGGATGCCACATCTTCCACAGATGGATGGATGGCTTCAATCTTCAATCTGATGAGAAACCCTCCCTGAGAACAGTTGATTGTAGCCTAGTCTGGCACATGAGCGAGTATCATCTAATATAATGTGTGATTATTAGCATTAGACCCCTGCATGAGTCTGTATGTGTATTTGAGGGAGAAACAGAGGGTATCTAGCCTAATGGTTAAAACATTCACATACAGATGAGGCAATATCTCATGCTTCGTCAATGGTGGTTCAGTCCAGCTGTTACTAGTATGTGTGTGAGAGACAGTCAGAGAAAAAAACATCTCTCTCCCTCTATTTCAATTTCATCAGTTCATTTCAGCTCCAACAGTGGTTTTTGTCCAATGGTTATTATTCTGTCACCAGGCATTAGAGTATCATCAAATTTGGAAGAAGATAGACAAAAGAACATTTTGAAGTAAGGTTCCCGAAATCTCTGGGAGTGTTTAGGCTGTACCTTCTTTCTCAATTAATTTATCGTCTCAAGCTCTCTACTCCTCTCCTGTGTGTCTGTCTGTGTGTGTCTGTGTGTGTTTGTGTGTCTGTTTGTGTTCATGTGGGTGTCTATGTATGTCTATGTGTGTATGTGAGTGTGTGTTCCATGATAATGTTCTGTATCGAATCCCTGGGGGAAATAGACCATCTTTCCTTCCATTTTGAGTGATGTCAGAGTGAGATGACCCTCCAGTCCTCTTCTACTACAGACCTCTTCACTGAACAGTGAACAGACACTATCCTCTCCTCAAGTCTGGAAATCATCACCCTGCCTTCCCACTTCCTCTAGCCCATCCAGGACCCACACTGAGTCCAATCCAGCTTGATGAGAGCAGCCCTGCATGGCTCATAGGGCCTGCCTCCCTCTGCCCCTTCCCCTGTCCCTGGGCCGAAGCTTGGGTCTGGGTCTGTTTGAGGTGGTTTAGTGGTGTAAACTTCCAAGCCCTCCTTCTAACGGCCCTGGCATGGACATCAGGTCTGTTCTGGGGTTTTCTCTGAGGCAGGATGAAGATGGAGACAGACATGGCTTAGGTCCCAAATGGCCCCCCATTCTCTATATAGTGCACTGCTTTTGACGAGAGCCCCATGGCCTCAGTAGTGCACAATTACGGTGCATTCGGAAAGTATTCAGACCCCTTGACTTTTAAAAATGTTGTTACCGTTACAGCCTTATTCTAAAATTGATAAAATTATAATCTACACACAATATCCCATAATGACAAAGCAAAAACAGGTTTTTAGAAATGTTTGTAAATGTATTAAATGTATTAAATGTATTCTGAAATATCACATTTATTACATAAATATTCAGACCCTTTATTCAGTACTTTGTTGAAGCACTTTGGCAGCGATTACAGCCTCGAGTCTTCTTAGGTATGATAATACAAACTTGGCAAAACTGTATTTGGGGAGATTCTCACATTCTTCTCTGCAGATCCTCTCAAGCTCTGTTCAGGTTGGATGTGGAGCGTAGATGCAAAGCTATTTTCAGGACCCTCCAGAGATGTTCGATCGGGTTCAAGTCCGGACTCTGGCTGGGCCACTCAAGGACATTCAGAGACTTGTCCCGAAGCCACTCCTGCATTGTCTTGGCTGTGTGCTTAGGCTCGTTGTCCCCAGTCTGAGGTCCTGAGCTTGTTCTCATCAAGTATCTCTCTGTACCTTGCTCTGTTCATCTTTCCCTCGATCCTGACTAGTCTCACAGTCCCTGCCGCTGAAAAATCCCCACGGCTGGGCCACTCAAGGACATTCAGAGACTTGTCCCGAAGCCACTCCTGCATTGTCTTGGCTGTGTGCGTAGGCTCGTTGTCCCCAGTCTGAGGTCCTGAGCTTGTTCTCATCAAGCATCTCTCTGTACCTTGCTCTGTTCATCTTTCCCTCGATCCTGACTAGTCTCCCAGTCCCTGCCGCTGAAAAAATCCCCACGGCTGGGCCACTCAAGGACATTCAGAGACTTGTCCCGAAGCCACTCCTGCATTGTCTTGGCTGTGTGCGTAGGCTCGTTGTCCCCAGTCTGAGGTCCTGAGCTTGTTCTCATCAAGTATCTCTCTGTACCTTGCTCTGTTCATCTTTCCCTCGATCCTGACTATTCTCCCAGTCCCTGCCGCTGAAAAAACCCCCACAGCATGACACTGCTACCACCATGCTTCACTGTAGGGATGGTACCTGGGGATGGTACCTCCCTTCACTAGGGATGGTGCCAGGTTTCCTCCAGACATGATGCTTGGCATTCAGGCCAAAGAGTTCAATCTTGGTTCCATCAGACCAGAAAATCTTGTTTCACATGGTCTGAGAGTCTTTAGGCGCCTTTTGGCAAACTCCAAGCGGGTTGTCATGTGCCTTTTACTGAGGAGTGGCTTCCGTCTGGCCCGATTGGTGGAGTGCTGCAGATATGGTTGTCCTTCTGGAAGGTTCTCCCATCTCCACAGAGGAACTCTGGAGCTCTGTCAGACTGACCATTGGGTTCTTGGGCACCTCTCCCGATTACTAAGTTTGGCCAGGTGGCCAGCTCTAGGAAGAGTCTTGGTGGTTCCAAACTTATTCCAATTAAGAATGATGGAGGCCACTGTGTTCTTGGGGACCATCAATGCTGCAGACATTTTTTGGTACCCTTCCCCAGATCTGTGCCTCGACATAATCCTGTCTCGGAGCTCTACGGACAATTTCTTTGACAACATGGCTTGGATTTTGCTCTGACATACACTGTCAACTGTGGGACCTTATATAGACAGGTGTGTGCCTTTGCAAATCATTAAATTTACCACATGTGGATTCTAATTAAGTTGTAGAAACATCTCAAGGATCATCAATGGAAACAGGATGCACCTGAGTCTCATAGCGAATGGTCTGAATTGTTATTTAAATAATTTATTTCTGTTTATTATTTTTAATAAAATTGGCATAAATTTGACAACAAAACGTTTTCTCTTTGTCATTATGGGTTATTGTGTGTGGATTGATGAGGAGAAAAATGATTTAATACATTTTAGAATAAGGCTGTAATGTAACAAAATGTGGAACAAGTCAAGAGGTCTGAATATTTTCCGAATGCCCTGTATGTCGGGGGTAGGGTGTAATTTGAGAGACAACTACGTCCGTGGTGGTGGCTAGTGGCTGGGTGGGTGATTCTGAATGGGGGGAGGGATGGATTTTTAAGACTGAGGCATGTTCTCCAGTATTTCTTTACATTTATTTTTAAAAATCCATTGCCTGCTTCAGTGCAATGTTTGAACTGTTCAGCATCACTTACAGTTGTAAGGTCAGTGCATTAGTGCAATAATTTTATTCATAGCCTTTCTATAGCCCTGGGGGTTGCTGGCTGTCATCAGTAATAAGCTGCTGACATCTGTCTAGCGTATATTGCCCATCGAGACTCATCTCCCACAAATGGGGGGCAGAGACCCTGTGTGTGTGTGTGTGTGTGTGTGTGTGTGTGTGTGTGTGTGTGTGTCCCACACCTCACATACTGCATATGTATGTGTTTGCATGTGAGTGACATGCTATGAACACAACGTAAACATGGGAGAGAAATGAGCACTTTAGCTCGAGTCATTGGGCAGCCTCATGCCCATTCCTAGTCCTACCTGTCTGAAGCCATAACAATAATGTGACTGCCAATTCAGTATGATGTGCTAAAATGTGCCTTATGTGATTATCGTAGAGTGTCAATAATGCTTCACGAGTGAAAATTAGTCCAGTGTTTCCAAACCTGGTTCAAACGTTCCTCTCAATCTTTAAGCTTGTTCTGGCTTTGTCATGCTCGTTGGAAGAACACATTCAAATCAAATCAAACGTTTTTGTCACATGCTCCGAAATACAACAGACCTTACAGTGAAATACTTGCTTACAAGCCCTTAACCAACTATGCAGTTTCAAGAAAATACCTTTAAAAAATGAAGAGATAAGAATAACAAATATTTAAAGAGAATTATTTAATTCAGCTTTTATTTCTTTCATCACATTCCCAGTGGGACAGAAGTGTACATACACTCAATTAGTATTTGGTAGCATTGCATTTACATGTTTTAACTTGGGTCAAATGTTTCGGGTAGCCTTCCACAAGCTTCCCACAATAAGTTGGGTGAATTTTGGCCCATTCCCCCTGATAGAGCTGGTGTAACTGAAATAGGTTTGTAGGCCTCCTTTCTCACACATACTTTTTCAGTTCTGCCCACACATTTTCTATAGGACTGATGTCAGGGCTTTGTGATGGCCACTCCAATACCTTGACTTTGTTGGCCTTAATAAGCCATTTTGCAACAACTTTGGAAGTATGCTTGGGGTAATTTTTCATTTGGAAGACCCATTTGTGACCAAGCTTTAACTTACTGATTGATGTCTTGAGGTGTTGCTTTAATATATCCACATCATTTTCCTTCCTCATGATGCCATCTATTTTGTGAAGTGCACCAGTCCCTCGTGCTGCAAAACACCCACAAAACATGATGCTGCCACCCCCGTGCTTCATGGTTGGGATGGTGTTCTTCGGTTTGCAAGCCTCCCCCTTTTCCCTCCAAACATAACGATGGTAATTATGGCCAAACAGTTGTATTTTTGTTTCATCAGACCAGAGCACATTTCTCCTAAAAGTATGATCTTTGTCCCCATGTGTAGTTGCAAATCGTAGTCTGTCTTTTTTTATGGCAGTTTTAGAGCAGTGGCTTCTTCCTTGCTGAGTGGCCTTTAAGGTTATGTCGATATAGGACTCATTTAACTGTTGATATATATACTTTTGTACCTGTTTCCTCCAGCATCTTCACAAGGTCCTTTTCTGTTGTTCTGGGATTGATTTTCACTTTTCGCACCAAAGTACGTTTAATCTCCAGGAGACACGAAGGCCTCTCCTTCCTGAGTGGTATGACACCTGCGTGGTATGACACCTGTGTGGTCCCATGGTGCTTATACTTGCGTACAATTGCTTGTACAAATGAACGTGGTACCTTCAGGGGTATGGAAATTGCTAAAAAGGATGAACCAAACTTGTGGAGGTCTACAATGTTTTTTCTGAGGTCTTGGCTGATTTCTTTTGATTTTCCCATGATGTCAATCAAAGAGGCACTGAGTTTGAAGGTAGGCATTGAAAAACAATAACAGGTACACATCCAATTGACGCAAATGATGACGTTGTTCAGCCACGACGCGGTGAAACACAAGATAATACAATTTTTAACTTCTTCGAGATAGGGGGCACTCTTTTAATTTTTGGATAAAAAACGTTCCCGTTTTAAACAAGATATTTTGTCACAAAAAGATGCTCGACTATGCATGTAATTGACAGCTTTGGAAAGAATAAACTCTGACGTTTCCAAAACTGCAAAGATATTATCTGTGAGTGCCCCAGAACTAATGCTACAGGCGAAACCAAGATGAAGTTTCATACAGGAAATGCCCCAGATTCTGAAGGCGCTGTGTTCCAATGTCTCCTTATATGGCTGTGAATGCGCCAGGAATGAGCCTGCCCTTTCTGTCGTTTCTCCAAGGTGTCTGCAGCATTGTGACGTATTTGTAGGCATATCATTGGAAGATTGACCATAAGAGACTACATTTACCAGGTGTCCGCCCGGTGTCCTGTGTCAAAATTATTGCGTAATCTCTAGGTCCATGCGCGTTCCATTTCTTCAGAAGACAAACGCAACTGCCACGAAGGATTTATCATCGATTGATATGTGAACAACACCTTGAGGATTGATTCTAAACTTCGTTTGCCATGTTTCTGTTGTTATTATGGAGTTAATTTGGAAAAAGAATTCGCGTTTTAATGACTTAATTTTCGTTTTTTTTCCTACCCAAACGTGATGAAGAAAACGGAGCGATTTGTCAACACAAATAATATTTTTGTAAAAACTGAACATTTGCTATCTAACTGAGAGTCTCCTCATTGAAAACATCTGAACTTCTTCAAAGGTAAATTATTTTATTTGAATGCTTTTCTGGTTTTTGTGAAAATGTTGCATGCTGAATGCCAGGCATAATCCTAATACTGTTACACAAATGCTTGTTTTGCTATGGTTGAGAAGCATATTTTGAAAATCTGAGATGACAGTGTTGTTAATTAATGTCCTGTTGGTAGGATATACGTGCTTTCAGCTCGTCCAATTATTTTCCAGCGATTGAACGTTAGCTAGCAGGACGGAAGACAAGGGGCAGATTAGACACTCGTCACCTGATCCTCACAAGGCACACTGATCTTTTTCCTTCTCCATAATAATATAATAATAATCAATCATTTTGCTCTTTATTTAGCCATCTTACATATAAAACCATATTTGTTCATAAAACATTGTGAATAACTCACCACAGGTTAATGGGAAGCGTGTGCTTGAAAGGATGCGCATAACATGCAATGTTTGGTTGTGTTGGAGAGAGTCTCTGTCTTAAATCATTTCCCGCACACAGTCTGTGCCTGTATTTAGTTTTCATGCTATTGAGGGCCGAGAATCCACTGTTACACAGGTGCGTGGTTGTAAAGGGCATCAGTGTTTTAACAGCGCGATTTGCCAAGGCAAGAAACTCTGAGCGCAGCCCTAACCAGAAATCTGGTAGTGGCTTCATATTAAATTACATTTTCACAGAACTGCTTGTTGTAATTCCGATGAGACTCTCTTGTTCAGATATCGGTAAGTGGACTGGAGGCAGGGCATGAAAGGGATAACGAATCCAGTTGTTTGTGTCGTCCGTTTCGTGAAAGTACCTGGGTAATTGCTTTCCGAGCTCACTCGGGTAATTGCATACCGAGCTCACTCAGGTGCTTTGCTATATCACATTTGACATGGTCCGTAAGCTTGAGTTTATTTCCACACAAAACATCTTACAATGATGGAAAGACCTGTGTGTTGTCCTTGTTAATGCAGGCAGAGAAGAGCTCCAACTCCTTAATCATAGCCTCAATTTTGTTCAAATACATTGAATATAGTTGCGGAGAGTCCCTGTAATCCTAGATTCAGATCATTCAGGAGAGAAAAAACATCACCCAGATAGGCCAGTTGTGTGAGAAACTCATCATAATGCAAGAAGTCAGACAAGTTAAAATTATGGTCAGTAAAGAAAACGTTAAGCTCATCTCTCAATTAAAAAAAATGTGTCAATACTTTGCCCCAACCAGCACACCTCTGTATGTTGTAAAAGAGTTACATGGTCGCTGCCCATATAATTGCATAATGCAGAAAATACACAAGAGTTCAGGGGCCTTGCTTTAACAAAACATTTTCACTGTAGTGTCTAAAATGTCTTTCAAGCTGTCAGGCATTCCCTTGGCCTCTCGGTGGACGCTGCAGTCTACCCAAGTGGCGTCCAGAGCAGCAGCTTGCACGCGCGTTACCACTCCATTATGACTCACTGTCATGGCTTTTGCGCCATCAGTACAGATACCAACACATCTTGACCAACAAAGTTCATTTGATGTTACAAAGCTGTCCAGTACTTTAAAAATAAAATTTCATGTTGTCCTGGTATCCAGTGGTTTGCAGAAGAGAATGTCTTCCTTATTTGACCACCCATAAACGTAACAGAGATATACCAGGAGCTGTGGCTGTTCGTTACGTCTGTTGACTCATCCAGCTGTAACGCATATAATTCGATGGCTTGTATGCGAAGCAGTAATTGATTCAAAACATATTTGTGTGTTATTAGTCTAAGCACACTATGTTTGTCTGTTGTTGTGACTTAGATGAAGATCAGATCAAATTTGATGACCAATTTATGCAGAAATCCTGGTAATTCCAAATGGTTCACATACTTTTTCTTGCGTTGTGAAACTGTTGGGTTTTTTAGTTGTTGAAAACTGTTTATTAAGTTTTACACACACAAGACAACACAAAGCAATATAAATAATATACTCAACTAGAAAAAATACAAATAATACATAAATAATAGCTTTAAAGATACCATACTTTAGACAAGTTAAACACACCAGGCAGAAGGCTACAGAGGTTAAAGGGCAATCTATAGTACAGGGACAGAGCAAACACCTCACCATTGTTCCTGTAAACAGTCAAGGGATAGGGGTGGAGAAATGCAACCACTCACAGACAGTCATGGCCACATACCGACCATCCACTGGACCAAAAATAAAAAGTTTACAATGCTTTAAAATAAAATAAAATGAATAATAATAATTTTATGTAAGCGTGAACAAAATTTAAAAAATAAACAACTGGGAACAACAAGCTCACATTTTAGTCTCTGACCGGGCAAGATGAACAAGGGTCACAATCAATAAGCACATCAACCTTAATTATCCCCCCCCATAAAAAACACAAAGAAATGCTCATCCAACCCTTACGTCACAGGGGGGTCAAATACAGACTTATTTTAGTTTTAATATGAATGCCATCAGAGGATGGACTGTTTAAAGTAAGACCGGAATGGAGCCCAAGCCTCATTAAACAGTTTGGGGTTCCCATGTGAATTGAATGAATTTTTTTCTAGTTTCAGAGAGCACAACACATCTCTAACCCAATATTTATAAGATGGGGGAGCTGCCATCTTCCAGTTCTGTAGTATTAGCCGTCTAGCTAAAAGAGTTGTATAAGCAACAGTGTCTGACTGGATTCTTGACAGGGGGGTACCTATGGGCAGTACTCCAAAAAGGGCTGTAAGGGGATCTATAACAGTGTCATATATATCAGAGAAACATTTAAATATTAATTCCCAGAAACCTGACAGTTTATGACAGCCCCAAAACATATGCAACAGTGTGGCTGGTTCCATTTGACATCTAACACAGGTAGGATCAAAATCAGAGAATATTCTTCCAAGTTTGGCCCCGGACCAGTGGATATGGTGAACCACCTTGAATTGAATGAGGCTGTGTCTAATGCTAAAGGAGGACGAATGCACCCAGTGCAGCACAGATTCCCAGGTGTCTTCCCCAAGTTCCTCCCCCAAATCCTTTCCCCATTGAGTCTTTAAAGGCACCAAAGAAGGGTTCTGTAAGTCATGAATGATTGCAGATGCATCTGAGATTGCGCCCCTAGGAAGCTTGTTCAGCTCAAAGATGCTCTCTATAGCTGTATTCGCAGGCCCATGGGGAAATTCAGGTGTGTTAGCTCTGACAAAGTTCCTAGTCTGGAGATAGCAGAAAAAGTGGGATTGGTGGAGGTTGACCTTTTCCTGTAGCTGAGCAAAAAAGGCAAATGTATCATCAAATAATAATTGGGCTAGTGAGGAGAGGCTTAGTGAGTGCCAGATGGCAAATGCCCAATCATTCAAAGATGGAGGAAATAAAATGTTCTGATTGATTGGGCCTGATAGAGAAAAGCCTCGGAGGCTAAAGGCCAAACGGAAATGATTCCAAACTTTAAGAGACTGCTTTACAATTAGGTTGATACACCTTTTGCCTGGGGACACTGGGAGAGACGAGCACAACACAGAAGAAAGTTCTGCAGGTTGACACAATTCAGACTCCATCTGGACCCAGAGTGGTCTAGGGCCAGTAGGATCAGTCTGCAGCCAGTACAGAAGGGCTCTGAAATCTGCAGCCCAATAGTAAGTCTGAAAATTTGGTAGAGCTAAACCCCCCAATGACCTAGGCTTCTGTAAATGTTTTCTACCAATCCGTGGTACCTTGCCATCGCAAATAAAATACATGAATGTTTGATCCAGTGAATTAAAAAAAGATTTTGGAATAAAAATGGGTAAACATTGAAATAGATATAAAAATGTGGGCAACACATTCATTTTAATGACATTAATCCTTCCGATAAGAGAAAAAGGTAGCGAATTCCAAAAAGTAAAAGATTGTTTCAAACTGTCTGCTGGAGCAACAAAGTTTTCCTGAAACAAATGTGAATATTTCCTTCTCACTATAACTCCCAAGTAGGAGTTTATTTAGTTTATTACTCCCAAGCAGCCTTATTTACAGGACAAAGTCTTGCCTAGGTGTAGCTTGTACCCTGAGATTGATCCAAACTTTTTAAGAACAGATGAGGCAAGTGGCAATGAGGTATCAACAACTCAAAAATCTTTTGAGTCACTGAGACACTATGTAAACAAACTGAATAGGTGAACGAGACAGCCTGGAAACACAGGAGTTAAGTGAAACCTTAATACAATGACATTAAAATGACTGAATGCTTGTAAGGCAAGCACACTAGATGATCAAAACATTAGATCACATCAAATAAGCCTGAATGGGTTCGCCAACTCCCCAACTATACAAGACCAGTATGTTATAACTAAACATAATTGTACCACAGGTGGGCTACTTATTATCCACAGTTCGCAAGCAACAGTTGCTGATCTATGAGCAAGTTCAAGACTTCTTGATGTGACGTTGAATGTGAGCCATAGCCTCATCCGGAGACTCAAATGTGTAGTCTTTACCATCATGAGATAGCCATAAACGGGCCGGGAATCGCAGTCCATACTTCACACATGGATGGTCGCGTAGTAATCGTTTGGCCTGTCTGAGTAAACAGTGGGGGAGTAGTCCTGTTTCTGGCCTGTCTGAAAGCTCAAAGAATTATGTCACAGCCTTATCATCTAATGCCATCTGGAAACAGTGGGGGGCAGTAGTCCTGGTAGATGGAGAAGCTCTGTCCTTGAAAGCTCAGAGTGGTATTGCGGGCTGCAAAATTCACATAACCTTTAAGAATACAGGAGAATCTCCATCTTCTCATGGTAAAAGTGCACTCAAAGAATTATGTCACAGGTGCCCACCGGCGCAGCGACCGGTGGGCACGATCAATCCGGGGCTTATCATCTAATGCAAGAACATCCTTCAGCAGCCCAGAGACAAAATCTGTGGCATCCTTCAGGAGGCGGTGATGAGAGTGGGTCTTGGAGGCCGGGTTTTCTCAATGTCATGTTTTAGACCTTATGTTTCAGCAGCCCAGAGACAAAATCTGAATCACATTTTTATTTGGCATACCCCCGATGTCATTGTACCCACAATACTACAACATATACTGTATGCATGGAGAAACAGTAGTGATGTGTCTAACATTATAAAATGGCTTTTAGATCTGGTAGTGTTATGGATTGGTATGATGTAGCATTGCAAGCAACTGTCTGCACTGAGTCGACCCCTAATGTAACATGAGCTTGACAGGGACAAACACAGACACACTGAGAGCGTAGTGTGAACATACATGTACTCTGCATACTGAGCCATAAAAACACAGTCTGGTGTTACAGCATTCATCGTCCAGTCATGAATCTTGCTCTGGAGGCAGAACTGAACCATTTCCACTAGATGGGCCAGCTACAAAGTCAAAATTGTCTATATCGTAAAAATATAATTTAAGTTTAGGGTTAGGCATTAGGGTTAGCAGTACGGTTAGGTTTAAAATAGATGTTATAACTTCAAATCAAATCAAATTTTATTTGTCACATACTCATGGTTAGCAGATGTTAATGCGAGTGTAGCGAAATTGTTGTGATTCTAGTTCCGACAATGGAGTAATAACCAACGAGTAATCTAACCTAACAAATTACCACTACTACCTTATACATACATGTGTAAAGGGATAAAGAATATGTACATAAAGATATATGAATGAGTGATGGTACAGAACGGCATCGGCAAGATGCAGTAGATGGTATCGAGTACAGTATATACATATGAGATGAGTAATGTAGGGTATGTAAACATATAAAAGTGACATTGTTTAAAGTGGCTAGTGATACATGTATTACATAAAGATGGCAAGATGCAGTAGATGGTATAGAGTACAGTATATACATATGAGATGAGTAATGTAGGGTATGTAAACATTATATTAAGTGGCATTGTTTAAAGTGGCTAGTGATACATTTTTTACATCAATATTTCCAATATTAAAGTGGCAGGAGTTGAGTCAGTGTGTTGGCAGCAGCCACTCAATGTTTGTGATGGCTGTTTAACAGTCTGATGGCCTTGAGATAGAAGCTGTTTTTCAGTCTCTCGTTCCCTGCTTTGATGCACCTGTACTGACCTCGCCTTCTGGATGATAACGGGGTGAACAGGCAGTGGCTCGGGTGGTTGTTGTCCTTGATAATCTTTTTGGCCTTCCTGTGACATTGGGTGGTGTAGCTGTCCTGGAGGGCAGGTAGTTTGCCCCCGGTGATGCGTTGTGCAGACCTCACTACCCTCTGGAGAGCCTTACGGTTGTGGGCCATGCAGTTTCCGTACCAGGCGGTGATACAGCCTGACATGATGCTCTCGATTGTGCATCTGTAAAAGTTTGTGAGTGCTTTTGGTGACAAGCCACATTTCTTCAGCCTCCTGAGGCTGTCTGTGTGGGTGGACCAATTCAGTTTGTCCATGATGTGTACGCCAAGGAACTTAAAACTTACTACCCTCTCTACTACTGTCCCGTTGATGTGGATAAGGGGGTGCTCCCTCTGCTGTTTCCTGAAGTCCACAATCATCTCCTTAGTTTTGTTGACGTTGAGTGTGAGGTTATTTTCCTGACACCACACTCCAAGGGCCCTCACCTCCTCCCTGTAGGCCGTCTTGTTGTTGATGGTAATCAAGCCTACCATTGAAGTGTCGTCCGCAAACTTGATGACAGATTTAGAGGCGTGCTGGCCACGCAGTCGTGGGCGAACAGGGAGTACAGGAGAGGGCTCAGAACGCACCCGTGTGGGGCCCCAGTGTTGAGGATCAGCGGGGTGGAGATGTTGTTACCTGCCCTCACCACCTGGGGGCGGCCCGTCAGGAAGTCCAGTACCCAGTTGCACAGGCCGGGGTCGAGACCCAGACCCAATTTGGAGTTGGTCTAGGGTGTCGGGTAGGGTGGAGGTGATATGGTCCTTGACTAGTCTCTCAAAACACTTCATGATGACTGACGTGAGTGCTAGTATTTAGCTCAGTTACCTTAGCGTTCTTGGGAACAGGAACAATGGTGGCCCTCTTGAAGCATGTGGGAACAGCAGACTGGAGATAAGGATTGATTGAATATGTCCGTGAACACACCAGACAGCTGGTCTGCACATGCTCTGAGGACGCGGCTGGGATGCTGTCTGGGCCTGCAGCCTTGCGAGGGTTAACACGTTTAAATGTTCTACTTACGACGGCTGCAGTGAAGGAGAGTACGCAGGTTTTGCTAGCGGGCCTTGTCAGTGGCACTGTATTGTCCTCAAAGCGAGCAAAGAAGTTGTTTAGTCTGTCTGGGAGCAAGACATCGAGGTCCGCGACGGGGCTGGGTTTCTTTTTGTAATCCGTGATTGACTGTAGACCCTGCCACATACCTCTTGTGTCTGAGCCCTTTTATTGCAACTCTACTTTGTCTCTATACTGACACTTAGCTTGTTTGATTGCCTTGCAGGGGGAATAACTATACTGTTTGTATTCGGTCATGTTTCCGGTCAACTTGCCCTCGATAAAAGCAGTGGTTTGTGCTTTCAGTTTCGCGTGAATGCTGCCATCAATCCACGGTTTCTGCTTTGGGAATATTTGAATCGTTGTTGTGGGTATGACATCGCTGATGCACTTGCTAATAAACTCGCTCACCGAATCAGCATATTTGTCATTGTTGTTGTTTGACGCAATGCGGAACATATCCCAATCCACGTGATCGAAGCAATCTTGAAGCGTGGAATCAGATTGGTCGGACCAGCGCTGAACAGACCTGTTTAATTCTCTGTCTATAGGCAGGGAGCAACAAAATGGAGTCGTGGTCAGCTTTTCCGAAAGGAGGGTGGTCACAGCCTCAACTCCCTGTGCCAACTAGTGAACACTGCATATCTGCCTCCAGTACATGAGTCATCTCAATAAATGCCAAACTGCCCTTTAAGCAGGGCTAACAAGTGTGGAGGAGAGATAGGAGGCAAGGTTGAGGCTATTCATGGGTGTCAAAGGGTTGGTTGGTTAGTAACCTGTATAAAAGGATCACTGTGAGAGAAAAAAAGCCACACATCAATGACTGAAGATGTGCTGCTATGCATATTTTACAGGTTAAGAAGAAAGAAGTTTACAAGAGTGTAAGTGGATGGTAGGGGGAGGACAGGAAGGTGGGGGATGGGGAGGCAGGGGAGGACAAGGAGGTGAGGGATGGGAGAGGCAAGGGAGGACAGGGAGGTGAGGGATGGAAGAGGCAGGGGAGGAGAGGGAGGTGAGGGATAGGGGAGGTAGTGGAGGACAGGGAGGTGTGGGTTCAACATAGAGCTGGAGCAGCCAAAGATGGGCCAAGGAGGGAGGAGAGACAGAGAGAAGCAGAAAGAAAGAGAGAGAGAACACAAGATATGGAGGGTGTACGAGATATTTACTGTAGATGGAGCGAGGGAGCAAGAGAGAGATAGAGGGAAAAGGTGGAACAAGAAAAAGAGAGAAAAAAATTGAGAGAGATAAGAAAAGAGGATGAAGCCTTAAAAACATCTCCCGTCTATCCATTAGTGTAAGTACTGTTCTCCTTCCTGTGGTTCAGGCCCTCTTCATGTTGACTTCTCCCTGGTGAAGCACACTAGAGTGGGGAAGGAGGAGGCAGAGGAAGAGAGGCAGGCGAAGAAGGATTAGGTGAATGAGGAATGGGAGGAAAAGTTGTAGGAATAACAGAAGGTAATAGATGATGGGTTTCTCTTATCAGCTAGTCTGTGACTCCCGGCTTGCCTGACCGCCCGCCTCCCTCCCTCCCTCCCTCCCTCCCTCCCTCCCTCCCTCCCTCCCTCCCTCCCTCCCTCCCTCCCTCCCTCCCCCTCCCTCCCTCCCTCCCTCCCTGCCTCCCTGTCTGTCTGCCTCCCTGTCTGTCTGCCTCCCTGTCTGCCTCCCTCTCTGTCCGCCTCCCTCTCTGTCCGCCTCCCTCCCTCCCTCTCTGTCCGTCTCCCTCTCTGTCCGCCTCCCTCCCTGCCTCCTTCCCTCCCTCCCTCCCTCCCTCCCTCCCTCCCTCCCTCCCTCCCTCCCTCCCTCCCTCCCTCCCTCCCTCCCTCCCTCCCTCCCTCCCTCCCTCCCTCCCTGTCTGCCTCCCTCCCTGTCTGCCTCCCTCCCTGTCTGCCTCCCTCCCTGTCTGCCTCCCTCCCTGTCTGCCTCCCTGTCTGCCTCCCTCCCCCTGTCTGCCTCCCTCCCTGTCCGCCTCCCTCCCTGCCTCCTTCCCTCCCTCCCTGTCCGCCTCCCTCCCTCCCTCCCTCCATCCCTGTCTGCCTCCCTCCCCCCCTGCCTCCCTCCCTCCCTGTCTGCCTCCCTCCCTCTCTGTCCACCTCCCTCTCTGTCTGCCTCCCTCCCGCCCTCCTTGATCCTACTGGAGCTTCACAGAGAAATCACCCTGACAGCCAATTAAAGAGCCTTTCTCTCTCTCTCCCTGATAAGGAGGTTGTTTATACAGCCTGTTAATACTGCTACAGTGGCTGGCACTTAACGCGTGATGAATCTACGTCGATGAGCATTGAAAGTTGATCAACCCCCTCTCCCCTCTGCCCCTGCTCCTTTCTCATCAAGCCAGAGAGAATGAACAGATACGGAGACCAGAGCCATGCCAAAAGCGCCTTATCGCCAGATTACTCACTAGAATGGTTCAGTGGGTTTTTAATTGAACTAGAAGGATTGTTTTCTGTGTCGTCGCTTAAATTTGAAAGAAAAATGCCGTAGGGAAAGAAGAATACCAGCACTGTCATAAAATAAATGAGCACATTGCAAAGTCATAATCTGGTTCTTCCTCCATACAAATGGCTGGTTTGAGGGAGTAGGAGTGAGTGACGAGTGTACTGCATGAAGTGTTTTTGTCACCCTCAAATTACTTTTTACATTTTTCCCCTCAGTCTCTCTCTCTCTCTCTCTCTCTCTCTCTCTCTCTCTCTCTCTCTCTCTCTCTCTCTCTCTCTCTCTCTCTCTCTCTCTCTCTCTCTCTCTCTCTCTCTCTCTCTCTCTCTCTCCCTCTCCACAGGCCATGATGATTATTTTCCATTATGGTTTCCTCTCTGTGCTGGTCGGTCCTGGCCGTGGGCAAGGCAGCTTCTTGTGTGGTATATTCTCCGGCAGGATGTGGTAGCCAGTCCTAGCTTAATGTCGCTAAATGTTTATAGCATAATCATCAAACAAGAATGAGGATGTCAGGGGGAACCTGCGTGAATGAATAGGACATATTGTACCATAAGACTGATTTGATCAGAATGGACAAGGAAACAAGGAAACAAATGGTTGTCCTTTAGGCTCACTAAAATCAAGTCTGACAGTGTAATCCAGGGCCCAGACAGACAGGCCTCAACATACTAAAATCTTACATATCTTGTTCATTATTTTGTCATTTTGTTTTGTATTTTTTTTCATGTTTAAATTGATAAAAATGTGAGTACCAGCCTGGAGACAGTGAAACAGACAGTCATCTCCTTGACATGTGGCGGTTAGTGCTATCCTGGTTCATTGGGACATCCCTACCCTAACCCTAACCTTTACCATGTACCCTTCCCCTAACCCCAACCTTAACAATAGCCATAACCCTTACCGGCACAGCCAGAATAGGACTGGCCACCCCACATAGCCTGGTTCCTCTCTAGGTTTCTTCCTAGGTTTTGGCCTTTCTAGGGAGTTTTTCCTAGCCACCGTGCTTCTACACCTGCATTGCTTGCTGTTTGGGGTTTTAGGCTGGTTTTCTGTACAGCACTTTGAGATATCAGCTGATGTACGAAGGGCTATATAAATACATTTGATTTGATTTGATTGACCTAACCCTAATCGTAACCCTTACCATAACCCTTACCTTAACCATTTTACATTTCAACTTCAATGGGGTAGGGATGTCCCAAGGATCCCAGATAGCACGGACCCAAGTGTGGCCCACAGGATTCCGAGGAAGAGAGAGGACAAAACAGTTCCAGGGTGAAATTTCTTGTAAGTGAGTGTGGACAGCAGCTGATGTGTGTTCAACTGGTGACTTCTCCCCCACCTTCCTCCTCAACTACTGTATCCATTGACCTGTCGGCCTGAGCGGCACGTCCGCCTGGCCAGCGTAGAACACAGAGTCTAGAGGTGTCTCAGTAAACACACCCATCAGCCCAGATGGCAGGAGGATGTACACCATTTCACCAACTGTGTACGTGTGAGGGGTGTGAGGGAATGGAGCTAGCAGAATCCCGATGGAAAGTGCTGAGAGAGAGCTGGAGACTGAGCGAGAGAAAGAAAACGAAAGTGAGAGTGAGAAGGCGAGAGAGTTCTACTGTACATTTAATGATGAAAGTTTCATGACGCTAAATCTACACAGACTTTTAGTGTCAGTCAGGATTACTGCTGTAGCCTGAGCAGACATGAATAATAGAATAGAGAGAGAGAGAGATCCCTGAACACTGTGAAACCAGGAGAGGAGAGCACGGAGAGAAGAGAAGACAGGAGTGAGTGTGCGTCCCAAACGGCGCCCAATTCTCTACATAGTTCACTACTCTCTGGTCTAAAGTAGTGTACTATTTATTATAATAATAGGGAATAGGGTGTCATTTTGGATGCAAACATAGAGTACGGAGAGATGAGAGACGAAATCATCAGGCCCAGATAGATAAATAAATAAGACAATAAATAAGTGAAGAGTAAAACGCCAAGGCTGCAGCTCACACCTGAGAGGGAGGTGACAGAAGTCGTAGTGTAAGGTAAGCCAAGGGTGAGCGACGGAGCAAGTGTCAATGTCTGTGTGTGTTGTGTTAGTGTCTCAGACTGAGATGATGTTGAGGGGCATGGGAGGATACATCTCCTTGTGTGAGTAACTTTTGTAAACCTGGCTCATCTTTTTTTTTTTTATAACGCTAGGCTACCTGCCTCCCTAACACTGTAACAGACAACACTGTGGCTGAATGAACTGTATACTAGAGGTCATTTTGGACCTGTTCCGAAATGGATCCAAGGCTTTCCCACCCGACCCGATATGGATAAATGATTTAATAGAGACCCGTTCCGAATGGATCCAAGGCTTTCCCACCCGACCCGATATGGATAAATGATTTAATAGAGACCCGTTCCGAATGGACCCAAGGCTTTCCCACCCGACCCGACATGGATAAATTATTTAATAGAGACCCGTTCCGAATGGACCCAAGGCTTTCCCACCCGACCCGATATGGATAAATGATTTAATAGAGACCCGTTCCGAATGGACCCAAGGCTTTCCCACCCGACCCGACATGGATAAATGATTTAATAGAGACCCGTTCCGAATGGACCCAAGGCTTTCCCACCCGACCCGACATGGATAAATGATTTAATAGAGACCCGTTCCGAATGGATCCAAAGCTTTCCCACCCGACCCGACATGGATAAATGATTTAATAGAGACCCGTGCCGAATGGACCCAAGGCTTTCCCACCCGACCCGACATGGATAAATGATTTAATAGAGACCCGTTCCGAATGGACCCAAGGATAGTCAGACCTGTTTCCGGAAAGGACTGTGGAAAACTGACCCAAACAGACCCGTGCTGGTTCAGATCGGAGAGACCCATTCAGTTTAGAGAGTAGAAAGAAACCTCCAACTGGGCGCTGCCAGCTCCATCAATAAGCAAGCGACATTGGCCAAATGATCCACAGTTACGTATCCTTAAAAACTGCCTGTAACAAATGACAAAAAAAACATTTCATTTCAATGTGTAGCATCTTCAAAACTTGAATCTACTCTTTTATTGGTTTTTACCTTCCTGAAACATGAATAGTCTTTCCTCACAGCATAGCTGTTGGAGATTTGAGAGCTAAATGCCTCAGGGCATTGCATACATGTAGACCTATAGTCTTAGGTGCCCACTGTATGATATTACTATTGAAAAAATGAATATTAAGGGAGACGAGCTTAGGTCTAGCCCTAGACAGACCGAGGGGAAGATAGAGATATCCCGGCGCCATGTTCCCAACATCGACTTCTTTATACATGTCAGATAAGCTACTACTGCTATACAGATATTTTTTCACATACGTTTATTTCGTAAAATATTTTCTTAACTCTATTTTCTCAAAACGGCATTGTTGGTTACGGGCTTGTAAGTAAGCTTTCCACGGTAAGGTCTACCTACACCTGTTGTATTCGGTGCATGTGAAAAATGAATTTGGTTTTGATTTGATATCATCCTACAAGACAAACGTTTTAGAACACCTACTCATTCCAAGAGTTTCTTTCTTTTTACTCTGTTCTACATTGTACAATAAGAGTGAAGACATGAAACTATGAATCATGTAGTAACCAAAAAAGTGTTAAACAAATCAAATATATTTTATATTCTTCAAATATCCACCCTTTGCAATGAGGACAGCATTTGGACACCCTTGGCATTCTCTCAACCAGTTTCACGAGGCAGTGTCACGCGGAGCGCAGCAGGTAAACCCAAGATCGGACGAGGAGACTGGGATGAAGAAACCAAGGTATTTATTGAAACACAGGGGGAAGATGGGGTGGGTTGCAGGAAACCAGGTGCGGAGGCTGATTCTGGAGCGAGGGGAGTTGGGACTGGGTAAGCAGGTCCGGAGAGGAATCCAAGGAAGCAGTAGAGCGGGGGGGGGGGGGGTCCAGGACAGAGTAGGAGGACTGATGAGATGTGTGACTGGAAATGGGGACCAGAGTCAGACCGGGAACGACTGTAGCGGAGAGTTAAACAGCGTAAGGCAAGGGAAAACTGGCATAACACGAAAACAGGATCTAAGCTGGAACAAACGGCTAAATCAATGCACTCTGACTGAGCAGAGATTATGATCTGGCAGCGTGGAAGTGGCAGAGCTCAGTATTTGTAGAGGTCTTGATTATGGAACAGGTTGCAGCTAGTGGGGATCTGCTCTGCCTCCAGCACACCTGTCTCCGTCCACACAATCACACACACACAAAGAGAAAAAAGGAAAAGAGAGCACTGGGTGAGTGGCGGCAGGTTAGGGAGACACAGGATGAGCAGTAGAGGGCGTGGCAGGTGCAGATGTAACCTGGAATGCATTTCAATTAACAGGTGTGCCTTCTTAAAAGTTCATTTGTAAATCAGTTGTGTTATGACAAGGTAAGGGGGGTATACAGAATATAGCCCTATTTGGTAAAAGACCAAGTCCATATTATGGCAAGAAAAGCTCAAATAAGCAAAGAGAAATGACAGTCCATCATTACTTTAAGACATGGTCAGTCAATATGGAAAACGTCAAGAACTTTGAAAATTTCTTGAAGTGCAGTCACAAAAACCATCAAGCGCTATATTGAAAGTGGCTCTCATGAGGACCGTCACAGGAATGGAAAACCCAGAGTTACATCTGCTGCAGAGGATAAGTTCAGTAGAGATACCAACCTCAGAAATTGCAGCCCAAATAAATGCTTCACAGAGTTCAAGTAACAGACACATCACAATGTCAATTTTTCAGAGGAGACTGTGTGAATCAGGCCTTCATGGTCAAATTACTGCAAAGAAACCACTACTAAAGGACACCAATAATAATAAGAGATTTGCTTGGGAGAAGAAACACGAGCAATGGACATTAGACTGGTGGAAATGTGTCCTTTGGTCTGGAGTCCAAATGTAAGAGTTTTGGTTCCATCCTCCATGTCTTTCTGAGACCCGGTGTGGGTGAACGGATGATCACTGCATGCAGAATGAAGGAAAAGCAGCCAACAAGTGCTTAGCATATGTGGGAACCCCTTCAAGACTGTTGGAAAAGCATTCCAGGTGAAGCTGGTTGAGAGAATGCCAAGAATGTGCAAAGCTGTCATCAAGGCAAAGGCTGGCTATTTGAAGAATCTCAAATATATTTTTGATTTGTTTTACACTTTTTTGATTACTACATTATTCCATATGTGTTATTTCATAGTTTTGATGTATTCACTAGTATTCTACACTGTAGAAAATAGAACAAATAAAGAAAACCCTTGAATGAGTAGGTGTTATAAAACTTTTGACCGGTAGTGTAGGTGTACAGAAGGAGGATAATTCATAGGTGTTCTATCAAAATATTTTTTTTAAAGAGAAGTATTGCATTGTCAGATTAAAGGAGTAACTCTGGTAGGCCTAAAACATTCTACCTTGCCTCAAGTTCAACTGTTGAAGTCAGGTGGAGTGGCGGTGCACACTGCCTTCATAGGCCTGCAGTTGCCTAGCTAAGCTTAAAAATAGCCACACAACACCTAACCTCAAAAAGTTGCTTAAAACTGGGTAATATCAAAAGTAAGTTAAGTTACTGTTTATTGGGAAAATACGAACAGGTTATTATATTACAGCATTAAATGAAGCTTAGCATTTTGCCCTCTTTGGGTTTTCCTATTCATGGTTTGAGTGTGAGTAGCATAGTACGACTAACTTCAATTCTATTATATTGTGGCAAAGGCAACATTACAGTTTTGAACAACCTTATATTGCCGCTATTACCAACAAAGATGACTGCCTACCATAGCCCTACCCAGCAGATGACAGCAACAGGTGAATGCTATTTCTATTACAACAAGCCTACTTTTAACCTTAAACTAAATACGGAGCACAAAATGGAAAAGACAGTTCAATCTTAATTTAACCAACGAAGATTTCTCAACAAAATGAAACAAAACCCTTTTTGCATTTGCTATTTAAAGAACTGGTTTAGATGATTAAATAGGCCTACAGTAATACTAATAATAATAATGATTTACAATAATAATGACTAAGCAATTCATAATAAATACAAAAATAAACAAATTAAAGGGAGAAATAATTTCATCAAACATGAATAACGAATTGCACACAGTCCATTTGGCCACGCCAAAGTTCTTCTCATCTTTGTCTACTACTATATTAAAACCTGTCCTCGACGACATTCCCTTTGTCGGCTCTACTTTTCACTCTACTCTTTCTCCATGAACTTTCATTTTTACCTCTCTCTCACTCTCTTTCTCCTCAGCAGCAGCCGAACATGAGGTGAGCAGCCGGGACCAATTTCTGCTGGACTTAAGTTGTACGTTTTATGAAATTGCAATTTGCTGACACCGATAACAAGCTTGCGCAGTTCTCATCATACAAACACTAAATTAACAGAGGACTGATCCGATCGTCTCCAGGTGGTAAATACATTTTAATTACACATACCAGAGACCCAAGGCAAAAATATAAGACCCAACCCAGATCCAAGACAAAAGTCAAAATTTAGGACCTGAACCCCCTCTGTTCCAGGTTCGGATCTCGGAATTTTGGATCTGTTGAAACCATGAAGACCTCTCTTGTATACCACCAAACCCCCAGCTAGGTCCTGGTAGCACCTGTCCCCCCATATCTCTGGGCTCCTATAGCCACGGGGGGGAGCAGCTGTCGAAGACCAGAGGACGTAAAGATATGGACAGAAGACCCGGGACTTCCAGACCTTCTTCCCCTTGAATGACAGCCCAGTCTGGGTCAACATTGTGATTGTACCCCCTAACATTCCTGGGGAGAGAGACGGTGGAGGGGGTGTTCTCTCTCACCTGGCTCGGCTGGCTGGCTAGCTTGGTTGGGCCAAGGGGACCTAAGCACTGTAAACTTTAGTTTAGTTTCTCTGGTCGTCATTCAGTGGTGTCATAATTTACTCCTGTGTTGACAGAGACAAGGCTGCATGGGGACTCAACTCCAACCAAAACAACACTCCTTGGATGTATGTAGCAGATACACTACATTACCAAAGGTATGTGGACACTTGCATATTGAACGTCTCATTCCAATATCATGGACATTCATGTGGAGTTGGTCCCTCAATTTGCTGCTATAACAGCCTCCACTCTTTTCGCAAGGCTTTCCTCTAGATGCAAGGCTTTCCGCACTGACGTTGGGAGATTAGGCCTGGCTCACATTCAGCGTTCCAATTCATTCCAAAGGTGTGCATTGGGGTCGAGGTCAGGGCTCTGTGGAGGTCAGTCAAGTTCTTCCACTAAGATCTCAACAATCCATTTCTGTATGGACCTTGCTTTGTGGACAGGGGAATTGTCATGCTGAAACAGGAAATGGCCTTCCTAAAACAGTTACCACTAAGTGGGAAGCACAGAATCATCCAGCATGTCATTGTATGCTGTAGCATTAAGATTTCCCTTCACAGGAACTAAGGGGTCTAGACCGAACCATGAAAAACATCCCCAGACCACTATTCATCCTCCATCAAACCTTACAGTTGGCACTATGCATTGGGGCAGGTAGTGTTTCTCCTGGCATCCTGGCATCGTCCCTCGGACTCATCACTCCAGGACACGCGTTTCCACTGCTCCAGAGTCCGATCGCGGTGAGCTTTACACCACTCCAGCGGACACTTGGCATTGCGCATGGTGATCTTAGGCTTGTGTGCGGCCACAGAAACCCATTTCATGAAGCTCCCAACGAACAGTTATTGTGTTGATGTTGCTTTTAGAGGCAGTTCGGAACTCGGTAGTGAGTGTTGCCGAGGACAGATTATATTCCTACTACTTCGCAGCTGAGCCGTTGTTGCCTCTAGACTTTTCCACTTCACAATAACAGCACTTACAGATGCCCAGGGAAGATTTAGCAGGGCAGAAATTAGACAAACTGACTTGTTGGAAAGGTGACATCCTATGACAGAGCCACGTTGAAAGTCACGGAGCTCTTCAGTAAGGCCATTCTACTGCCAATGTTTGTCTTTGGAGAGTTTATGGCTGTGTGCTCAATTATATACACATGTCAGCCGAATCAACTCATTTGAAGACATGTCCACATACTTCTGTATATCTAGCATATCATATAAATTTAAACACATTTGTTATCGAACATCTAATTTAACTTCAATTTAGTTTGATGTTTTTTTCTAGATACACCTTTCCCTACTTACAGTACATTTTTCCAATGAGGGCCTAATACCTGAGTATCAGTGGAGGCTCCTCAGTGGAGGAAGGTGAGGACCATCCTACTAAGTTGATTAATTATTTTTTTAACACTGGAACATTAAAAAAAGTTATCCTTTTTAGATAGAACTATATTAAATATTTTAATGTCACAAAATAATTTATTAAAACACTGTTTTGAAATGAAGGTCTACAGTAGCCTCAACAGCACTGTAGGGTAGCATCACGGTGTAGCCAGAGGTTCCTTCCATCCTCCTCTGGGTACATTGACTTCAATACAAAACCTAGGAGGCGCATGGTTCTCACCCCCTTCCATAGACTTACACAATAATTCTGACATCTTTCAGAGGACATGCTCCAACATATCAGAACTCTTGCAGCGTGAACTGACATGTTGTCCACCCAATCAAAGGATCAGAGAACTAATCTAGTACTGAAAGCATAAGCTACAGTTAGCTAGCACTGCAGTGCATAAAATGTAGTGAGTCGTTGACTCAAAGAGAATAGTATACCATTTAAAAAAAAATATCTTTCTTTAAAAATGACCTCTAGGTTACAAAGAGATGGCAGTCCCATCCACCAAACGACCAGGTGTGAAACAGGGAAGGGACTAAGGGGGTATGCTAATTTGGTATAGAGCAGACCTAACTCACTACGTTAAATGAATCAAAACAGGAACACTATACATTTGGCTAGAAATTCAAAAGGAAATGTGCTCCTCCTGTGTGCTTCCTATATCATGCCACTAGAATCCTCATACTTTAATGAAGACAGCTTCTCCATCCAGGAGGGGGAATTCAACCATTTCCAGGCCCAGGGACATGTACCAGTCTATGGCAACCTAAATGCCAGAACCGGACAAGAACTTGACACCCTCAGCACTCAGGGGGACAAACACCTGTCTGGATGTGACAGCATTCCCTCCCCCATACGTCCCCCTAGGAACAACTATGACAACATAACCAACAAAAACGGATCACAACTCCTGCAGCTCTGTCGCACGCTGGGTATGTACATAGTCAATGGTAGGCTTCAAGAGGACTCCTATGGTAGGTACTGTCACGGCTTCTAGGAGTAGTGGGTGGAGGAGTCAGGTGCAGAGAGCAGAGTTAGTTCAAACGTGGGTTTTTATTCCAGGAACAGAGTAACGGTCACGCCAAACACAAGGGCGCATAAATAACCAAGTCCACAAAACAGGACAAAACTGTCCGGAAAAAGGAATCCACATAAATCCACACACATGAACAGAAAAACAAGCCCGCACAAAAGCAGGTGGGCGTACCGGTTTTAAATAGCCCAAAACAAAACCCAAACAACAAACAGGTGAAACTAATCAGACAAAACTAACTGAAAGAGAAAGGGAGATCGTTGGCAGCTAGTAGGCCGGCGACGACGACGGCCGAGTGCCGCCCGAACAGGAAGAGGAACCATCTTCGGCGGGATTTGTGACAGGTACACCTATAGCTCATCTCTTGGCAGTAACATTGTAGACTACTTTATCACTGACCTCAACTCAGAGTCTCTCAGAGTGTTCACAGACAGCCCACTGACACCCGTATCAGACCACAGCAAAATCACAGTCTACTTGAACAGAGCAAAACTCAATCATGAGGCATCAAAGGCAAAGGAACTGAGAAATATTAAGAAATGCTATAGATGGAAGGAATGTAGTGTGGAAACCTACCAAAAAACTATTAGGCAACAACAAATTCAACCCCTTTTAGACAACTTCCTGGACAAAACGTTCCACTGTAATAGTGAAGGTGTAAACTTGGCAGTAGAAAACCTAAATAGTATATTTGACCTCTCAGCTTCCCTATCAAATCTAAAAATCTCAAATAGAAAACTGAAGAAAATGAAGAACAATGACAAATGTTTTGATGAAGAATGCAAAAATCTAAGAAAGAAATTGAGAAACCTGTCCAACCAAAAACATAGAGACCCGGAAACCCTGAGTCTATGCCTTCACTATGGGGAATCACTAAAATAATACAGAAATACACTACGGAAAAAGATGGAACAGCACGTCAGAAATCAGCTCAATGTAAATGAAGAATCCATAGACTCTAACCACTTCTGGGAAAATTGGAAAACACTAAACAAACAACAACACAAAGAGTTATCTATCCAAAATGGAGATGTATGGATTAACCACTTCTCCAGTCTTTTTGGCCCTATACCAAAGAACTAAAAGCAAAAACATACACACAATCAAATACAAATCTTAGAATCAACTATTAAAGACCACCAGAACCCACTGGATTCTCCAAATACATTGAATGAACTACAGAACAAAATACAAATAACACAAAAAGGCCTGTGGTGTTGATGGTATATCCTCAATGATATTACAAAATATACAGACAACAAATTCCAGTTGGCTTTACTTAAACTATTTAACATCATCCTTAGATCTGGCATCTTCCCCAATATTTGTAACTAAGGACTGATCACCCCAATCCACAAAAGTGGAGACAAATTCAACCCCAATAATTACTGTGGGATATGTAATCGTGGGAAAATCCTCTGAATTATCATTAACAGTAGACACGTACATTTCCTCAGTGAAAACAATGTACTGAGCAAATGTCAAATTAGCTTTTTACCAAATTACTGTTTGACAGACCACGTATTCACCCTGCATACCCTAATCGACAAACAAACAAACCAATACAAAGGAAAGTGGTGTTGAGGGAAAAACATACAGCATTATAAAATCCTTCTACACAAACAACAAGTGTGTGGTTAAAATTGGCAAAAAACTCACAAATGTCTTTCCACAGGGCCATGGAGTGAGACAGGGATGCAGCTTAAGCCCCACCCTCTTTAAGATATATATCAACGAATTGGCGAGTGCACTAGAAAAGTCTGCATCACCCGGCCTCACCCTACTAGAATCTGAAGTCAAATGTCTACTGTTTGCTCATGATCTGGTGCTTCTGTCACTAACCAAGGAGAGCCTACAGCAGCACCTAGATTTTCTGCACAGATTCTGCCAGACCTGGGCCCTGACAGTAAATCTCAGTAAGACCAAAATAATGTTGTTCCAAAAAAAGTCCAGTCGCCAGGACCACAAATACAAATTCCATCTTGACACTGTTGCCCAAGAGCACATAAAAAACGATACAAACCTTGGCCTGAACATCAGTGCCACAGGTCATTTCCACAAAGCTGTGAACAATCTGAGAGACAAGGCAAGAAGGGCATTCTATGCCATCAAAAGGAACATCAATTTGACATACCAATTAGGATCTGGCAAAAAATACTTGAATCAGTTATAGAACCCATTGCCCTTTATGGTTGTGAAGTATGGGGTCCGCTCACCAACCAAGAATTCACAAAATGGTACAAACACCAAATTGAGACTGCATGCAGAAATTCTGCAAAAATATCCTCGGTGTACCACGTAGAACACCAAATACTGCATGCAGAGATGAATTAGGCCGATACCCGCTAATTATCCAAATCCAGAAAAGAGCCGTTAAATTCTACAACCACCTAAAATGAAGCGATTCCCCAACCTTCCACAACAAAGTCATCACCTACAGAGAGATGAACCTTGAGAAGAGCCCCCTAAGCAAGCTGGTCCTGGGACTTTGTTTACAAACACAAACACACCCCACAGAGCCCCAGGATCATGAGACCCAACCAAATCATGAAATAACAAAACGATAAATACTTGACATATTGGAAAGAATTAATAAAAAAACTGAGCAAACTAGAATGTTATTTGCCTCCAAACAGAGAGTACACAGTGGCAGAATACCTGACCACTGTGACTGACCCAAACTTAAGGAAAGCTTTGACAATGTACAGACTCAGTGAGCGTAGCCTTGCTATTGAGAAAAGCCTCCGTTTGCAGACCTGGCTCTCAAGGTAAGACAGCCTATGTGCTCACTGCCCACAAAATGAGGTGGCAACTGAGCTGCACTTCCTAACCTCCTGCCAAATGTATGACCATATTAGAGATACATGTTTCCCTCAGATTACACAGAGCCGCAAAGAATTTGAAAACAATCCCAATTTTAATAAACTCCCATATCTACGGGGCAGTGTGCCATCACAGCAGCAAGATTTGTGACCTGTTGCCATAAGAAAAGGTCAACCAGTGAAGAACAAACACAATTGTAAATACAACCCATATTTATGTTTATTTATTTTCCCTTTTGTACTTTAACCATCTGTACACCGTTACAACACTGTATATATACATAATATGACATTTGTAAGGTCTTTGTAAGGTCTTTATTCTTTTGGAACTTCTGTGAGTGTAATGTTTACTGTTCATTTTACTGTTTATTTCACTTTTGTATATTATCTACTTCACTTGCTTTGGCTAATAAAGCCCCTTGAATTTAATTGAGAGAGAGATGTACTTTGTTGTATTTTTTTTCAGTTTCACTTTCACTTTCACTTAGCCAGCAAATACAGCGAGCTAGTTTAGCCTACTCAAATACCAGACTCAAACAGAGAAGGATGCTATTTTAGCTACAGTAGCTGGCTATGACTATCCAACACTGGAACTCTTCCAGGTCAAGGTAAGATTTTGATTTGATTAATTATTGCCATCGGGCCTGCCGGTGTAACTATTGAACTGCTTTTTAACTGTAAACTGTACTGCATGATTGTAGCTGGTTTTCATATGCGTTAGTTCTAGTAGCTACGTTGACTATGACTTAGCTAATATGATGACAATACAACAATGTAGGCTGTGTGTTAGTGGTTATGATACGAAGGTTTGGCATGGAATGTTTTTTTTCGCCTGGTCACAGACAGCTGATGTGTTGTGCACTTAAAGTCCACAATTGAAGGGAAAATGTAAGAGAATTAGAGTGCATAGATAAGAGAAGGAATAAGACAAGAAAAATGATAATGCTGTTTGCGTATGATCAGGGGTTTATTCATTCCACCACTTCTGTTGAAAAATGTTTCTTAAATGGACGCAAACGGAATGAAAGTTACCTAAATTTGTCCAATAAAAACACTAATTTGCAACTGTTGGACTAATGATTACATGCTAGATCAGCTAGATGCAGGCAAGAGTGTGCATGGCACTATTTAATGTGTCACTGTCTGTCACCTTAATTACTCAAATGTTTCTCTCGAACTGTGCACCTACGTTGTAAACTTTCATTCATAGGCCAGGTTGTAGCAACCTCATGATGTGTATAGGGAGAATTCAAGTATCATGTAGTAGCCTAAACCTATCAATGATACATTGAGCTGGGTGAATGCTGTAATATAAATAAGGCCATAATCATAAAAAAATGTATCGTCCTTCCTCATCTTAAACGTCACCGACCACCACTGCTGAGTCTTAAGCACAAACAAACATCCAAACAAACAACAAATAAACAGCAAACTAATGCATCATTGACAGAGTAAGGCAGGCTTGGGATGCGCTGGGAACATATGTGTCTGTATCTCTGCCATCTGCCGCTCTGATCATTAGAACACATTTCACACTGAGCAGCTCCCCCAGCACTGGGACCTGTGTGTGAGTGTGTGTGTGCGCCTCCTTGCGTGCATCTCCTCACCCCCCCCCCTTCTCTCTCTCTCCCTCTGTCTCTCTCACTCTCTGTCTCTCTCTCTCCCTCTCTCTCCCTCTCTCTCTTTCTCTTTCTCTTTCATTTACTGATCAATATTCCTCACCTGGTCTCCTGCTATTCAACAGGCACAGGCTGTGTGTGTGTTTCCGTCTATGTCTGTGTGTGGCATGTGGCACGAGTGTGTCTGTGTGTGCATCTTCACTGATTTCATCTCTGTGTTCTTCAACAGACAGAGATCCAATCAATGACCTGTGGGATGGGGGGGCCTCTCTCCTATCTCCCTCCAATTCTTGCCCCTCTGGTACACGTGCGCCCCAGCAGACCTTTCCGAGTGTCTCCAGACCCCCAACAGGACCTCAACAGCTTGGAAGACAAATGTCTAATCAATATACGATTGCATTTACATATAAAACAAAACCAGAAGAAAGACAATAAATCTGGTCCCCCTGCCTAGGAGAAGGTTTGAGTTGAATAGTCTTCCTTGTTAGGGCTTCTGACAAAGAAGACTCCAATTCAGGCTTATCAGCACTGCAAAGTGCAATGTGTAATTTTCTTACATTTCAGGCATGCCATGGATTGCTTAATTCCAACCAAGCACGCTATTCAGACTCACTGACTGTATAAGGGATGGAGAGGAAAGTGAGAAACTGTCTGTGTCAGATTAGGAGTTGCTGAGCGGTATGAGTCCTCACTGAACATGGTGAGAAGAGAAGAGAAGAGAGAAGAGAACAGATAAAAATGAGAGAAGAGCTTAAGGTGAATAATAGCCGTGGGCAGTGATAAATAAGAAGACCAACTGTTGAAATGAGGGTGAAGTCCAGTCCAGCTAGTGTGGGACGACAGGACCAGCTCAATAAATGAATCCCTATCACCACTATCACTACTACCATCCCCCTGCCCTGAGGACAAGCCTGTGTATCAATACCCTACTGCTGACCACAGCTCCCTAATAACAGACACAGATGGAATCTCAGACCAGGAAAAGGAAATTGAACCTCAAGCCAAAAGAACATTAAAATCCCACTGGACATGAATGGACCTTTTCATGACTATAGCTGGGATTTTAGTAACTGCTGAAAACAACTATAGTGGTGGCTATTTGATCAATGTCAGTTCTATGTCGACAAAACTCATCAGTGTTATTATTTGATTTGATGATAAAGCAAAGACGAAGAAAATCTATCATTAATGATGTGTGATCTGTGTTCTCTATTGGTATAGTGACATGTGTGATCTGTGTTCCCTGCTGGTAAAGTAACATGTGTGATCTGTGTTCCCTGCTGGTAAAGTGACATGTGTGATCTGTGTTCTCTGCTGGTATAGTAACATGTGTGATCTGTGTTCTCTACTGGTATAGTAACATGTGTGATCTGTGTCCTCTACTGGTATAGTGACATGTGTGGTCTGTGTTCTCTACTGGTAAAGTGACATGTGTGGTCTGTGTTCTCTACTGGTATAGTAACATGTGTGATCTGTGTTCTCTACTGGTATAGTAGCATGTGTGATCTGTGTTCTCTGCTGGTAAAGTGACATGTGTGATCTGTGTTCTCTGCTGGTATAGTAACATTTGTGATCTGTGATCTCTGCTGGTAGAGTGACATGTGTGATCTGTGATCTCTGCTGGTAAAGTGACATGTGTGATCTGTGTTCTCTACTGGTATAGTGACATGTGTGATCTGTGTTCTCTACTAGTATAGTGACATGTGTGATCTGTGTTCTCTACTGGTATAGTAACATGTGTGATCTGTGTTCTCTGCTGGTATAGTGACATGTGTGATCTGTGTTTTCTACTGGTATAGTGACATGTGTGATCTGTGTTCTCTACTGGTATAGTGACATGTGTGATCTGTGTCCTCTGCTGGTATAATGACATGTGTGATCTGTGTTCTCTACTGGTATAGTGACATGTGTGATCTGTGTTCTCTACTGGTATAGTGACATGTGTGATCTATGTCCTCTGCTGGTATAGTGACATGTGTGATCTGTGTTCTCTACTGGTATAGTAACATGTGTGATCTGTGTTCTCTACTGGTATAGTAACATGTGTGATCTGTGTTCCCTGCTGGTAAAGTGACATGTGTGATCTGTGTTCTCTGCTGGTATAGTGACATGTGTGATCTGTGTTCTCTACTGGTATAGTAACATGTGTGATCTGTGTTCCCTACTGGTATAGTAACATGTGTGATCTGTGTTCCCTGCTGGTATAGTGACGTGTGTGATCGGTGTTCTCTACTGGTATAGTAACATGTGTGATCTGTGATCTCTGCTGGTAAAGTGATGTGTGGTCTGTGTTCTCTACTTGTATAGTGATGTGTGGTCTGTGTTCTCTACTGGTATAGTAACATGTGTGGTCTGTGTTCTCTACTTGTATAGTGATGTGTGATCTGTGTTCTCTGCTAGTATAGTGACATGTGTGATCTGTGTTCTCTACTGGTATAGTAACATGTGTGATCTGTGTTCTCTGCTGGTATAGTGACATGTGTGATCTGTGTTCTCTACTGGTATAGTGACATGTGTGATCTGTGTTCTCTACTGGTATAGTGACATGTGTGATCTGTGTCCTCTGCTGGTATAATGACATGTGTGATCTGTGTTCTCTACTGGTATAGTGACATGTGTGATCTGTGTTCTCTACTGGTATAGTGACATGTGTGATCTATGTCCTCTGCTGGTATAGTGACATGTGTGATCTGTGTTCTCTACTGGTATAGTAACATGTGTGATCTGTGTTCCCTGCTGGTAAAGTGACATGTGTGATCTGTGTTCTCTGCTGGTATAGTGACATGTGTGATCTGTGTTCTCTACTGGTATAGTAACATGTGTGATCTGTGTTCCCTGCTGGTATAGTGACGTGTGTGATCGGTGTTCTCTACTGGTATAGTAACATGTGTGATCTGTGATCTCTGCTGGTAAAGTGATGTGTGGTCTGTGTTCTCTACTTGTATAGTGATGTGTGGTCTGTGTTCTCTACTGGTATAGTAACATGTGTGGTCTGTGTTCTCTACTTGTATAGTGATGTGTGATCTGTGTTCTCTGCTAGTATAGTGACATGTGTGATCTGTGTTCTCTACTGGTATAGTAACATGTGTGATCTGTGTTCTCTGCTGGTATAGTGACATGTGTGATCTGTGTTCTCTACTGGTATAGTGACATGTGTGATCTGTGTTCTCTACTGGTATAGTGACATGTGTGATCTGTGTCCTCTGCTGGTATAATGACATGTGTGATCTGTGTTCTCTACTGGTATAGTGACATGTGTGATCTGTGTTCTCTACTGGTATAGTGACATGTGTGATCTATGTCCTCTGCTGGTATAGTGACATGTGTGATCTGTGTTCTCTACTGGTATAGTAACATGTGTGATCTGTGTTCCCTGCTGGTAAAGTGACATGTGTGATCTGTGTTCTCTGCTGGTATAGTGACATGTGTGATCTGTGTTCTCTACTGGTATAGTAACATGTGTGATCTGTGTTCCCTACTGGTATAGTAACATGTGTGATCTGTGTTCCCTGCTGGTATAGTGACGTGTGTGATCTGTGTTCTCTACTGGTATAGTAACATGTGTGATCTGTGATCTCTGCTGGTAAAGTGATGTGTGGTCTGTGTTCTCTACTTGTATAGTGATGTGTGGTCTGTGTTCTCTACTGGTATAGTAACATGTGTGGTCTGTGTTCTCTACTTGTATAGTGATGTGTGGTCTGTGTTCTCTACTGGTATAGTGATGTGTGGTCTGTGTTCTCTACTTGTATAGTGATGTGTGGTCTGTGTTCTCTACTGGTATAGTGATGTGTGGTCTGTGTTCTCTACTGGTATGGTGATGTGTGTGGTCTGTGTTCTCTACTTGTATAGTGATGTGTGTGGTCTGTGTTCTCTACTTGTATAGTGATGTGTGGTCTGTGTTCTCTACTGGTATAGTGACATGTGTGATCTGTGTTCTCTACTGGTATAGTGACATGTGTGATCTGTGTCCTCTGCTGGTATAATGACATGTGTGATCTGTGTTCTCTACTGGTATAGTGACATGTGTGATCTGTGTTCTCTACTGGTATAGTGACATGTGTGATCTATGTCCTCTGCTGGTATAGTGACATGTGTGATCTGTGTTCTCTACTGGTATAGTAACATGTGTGATCTGTGTTCCCTGCTGGTAAAGTGACATGTGTGATCTGTGTTCTCTGCTGGTATAGTGACATGTGTGATCTGTGTTCTCTACTGGTATAGTAACATGTGTGATCTGTGTTCCCTGCTGGTATAGTGACGTGTGTGATCGGTGTTCTCTACTGGTATAGTAACATGTGTGATCTGTGATCTCTGCTGGTAAAGTGATGTGTGGTCTGTGTTCTCTACTGGTATAGTAACATGTGTGGTCTGTGTTCTCTACTGGTATAGTAACATGTGTGGTCTGTGTTCTCTACTTGTATAGTGATGTGTGATCTGTGTTCTCTGCTAGTATAGTGACATGTGTGATCTGTGTTCTCTACTGGTATAGTAACATGTGTGATCTGTGTTCTCTGCTGGTATAGTGACATGTGTGATCTGTGTTCTCTACTGGTATAGTGACATGTGTGATCTGTGTTCTCTACTGGTATAGTGACATGTGTGATCTGTGTCCTCTGCTGGTATAATGACATGTGTGATCTGTGTTCTCTACTGGTATAGTGACATGTGTGATCTGTGTTCTCTACTGGTATAGTGACATGTGTGATCTATGTCCTCTGCTGGTATAGTGACATGTGTGATCTGTGTTCTCTACTGGTATAGTAACATGTGTGATCTGTGTTCCCTGCTGGTAAAGTGACATGTGTGATCTGTGTTCTCTGCTGGTATAGTGACATGTGTGATCTGTGTTCTCTACTGGTATAGTAACATGTGTGATCTGTGTTCCCTACTGGTATAGTAACATGTGTGATCTGTGTTCCCTGCTGGTATAGTGACGTGTGTGATCTGTGTTCTCTACTGGTATAGTAACATGTGTGATCTGTGATCTCTGCTGGTAAAGTGATGTGTGGTCTGTGTTCTCTACTTGTATAGTGATGTGTGGTCTGTGTTCTCTACTGGTATAGTAACATGTGTGGTCTGTGTTCTCTACTTGTATAGTGATGTGTGGTCTGTGTTCTCTACTGGTATAGTGATGTGTGGTCTGTGTTCTCTACTTGTATAGTGATGTGTGGTCTGTGTTCTCTACTGGTATAGTGATGTGTGGTCTGTGTTCTCTACTGGTATAGTGATGTGTGTGGTCTGTGTTCTCTACTTGTATAGTGATGTGTGTGGTCTGTGTTCTCTACTTGTATAGTGATGTGTGGTCTATGTTCTCTACTGGTATAGTGATGTGTGGGGTCTGTGTTCTCTACTTGTATAGTGATGTGTGGTCTGTGTTCTCTACTTGTATAGTGATGTGTGGTCTGTGTCCTCTGCTGGTATAGTAGCATGTGTGATCTGTGTTCTCTGCTGGTAAAGTGACATGTGTGATCTGTGTTCTCTGCTGGTATAGTGACATGTCTGGTCTGTGTTCTCTACTGGTATAGTGATGTGTGGTCTGTGTTCTCTACTAGTATAGTGATGTGTGGTCTGTGTTCTCTACTTGTATAGTGATGTGTGGTCTGTGTTCTCTACTTGTATAGTGATGTGTGGTCTGTGTCCTCTGCTGGTATAGTGACATGTGTGATCTGTGTTCTCTACTGGTATAGTGACATGTGTGATCTGTGTCCTCTGCTGGTATAATGACATGTGTGATCTGTGTTCTCTACTGGTATAGTGACATGTGTGATCTGTGTTCTCTACTGGTATAGTGACATGTGTGATCTATGTCCTCTGCTGGTATAGTGACATGTGTGATCTGTGTTCTCTACTGGTATAGTAACATGTGTGATCTGTGTTCTCTACTGGTATAGTAACATGTGTGATCTGTGTTCCCTGCTGGTAAAGTGACATGTGTGATCTGTGTTCTCTGCTGGTATAGTGACATGTGTGATCTGTGTTCTCTACTGGTATAGTAACATGTGTGATCTGTGTTCCCTACTGGTATAGTAACATGTGTGATCTGTGTTCCCTGCTGGTATAGTGACGTGTGTGATCGGTGTTCTCTACTGGTATAGTAACATGTGTGATCTGTGATCTCTGCTGGTAAAGTGATGTGTGGTCTGTGTTCTCTACTTGTATAGTGATGTGTGGTCTGTGTTCTCTACTGGTATAGTAACATGTGTGGTCTGTGTTCTCTACTTGTATAGTGATGTGTGATCTGTGTTCTCTGCTAGTATAGTGACATGTGTGATCTGTGTTCTCTACTGGTATAGTAACATGTGTGATCTGTGTTCTCTGCTGGTATAGTGACATGTGTGATCTGTGTTCTCTACTGGTATAGTGACATGTGTGATCTGTGTTCTGTGTTCTTACTTACTGGTATAGTGACATGTGTGATCTGTGTCCTCTGCTGGTATAGTGATGTGTGGTCTGACATGTGTGATCTGTGTTCTCTACTGGTATAGTGACATGTGTGATCTGTGTTCTCTACTGGTATAGTGACATGTGTGATCTGTGTCCTCTGCTGGTATAGTGACATGTGTGATCTGTGTTCTCTACTGGTATAGTAACATGTGTGATCTGTGTTCCCTGCTGGTAAAGTGACATGTGTGATCTGTGTTCTCTGCTGGTATAGTGACATGTGATCATGTGTGATCTGGTTCTCTACTGGTATAGTAACATGTGTGATCTGTGTTCTCTGCTGGTATAGTGACATGTGTGATCTGTGTTCTCTGCTGGTATAGTGACATGTGTGATCTGTGTTCTCTACTGCTGGTGATGTGTGGTCTGTGTTCTCTACTGGTACTGGTATAGTGACATGTGTGTCTGTGTTCTCTACTTGTATAGTGATGTTCTCTACTGGTATAGTAACATGTGTGATCTGTGATCTCTCTACTGGTATAGTGATGTGTGGTCTGTGTTCTCTACTGGTATAGTAACATGTGTGGTCTGTGTTCTCTACTGGTATAGTGATGTGTGGTCTGTGTTCTCTACTTGTATAGTGATGTGTGGTCTGTGTTCTCTATAGTGATGTGTGGTCTGGTATAGTAACATGTGTGGTCTGTGTTCTCTACTTGTATAGTGATGTGTGATCTGTGTTCTCTGCTAGTATAGTGACATGTGTGATCTGTGTTCTCTACTGGTATAGTAACATGTGTGATCTGTGTTCTCTGCTGGTATAGTGACATGTGTGATCTGTGTTCTCTACTGGTATAGTGACATGTGTGATCTGTGTTCTCTACTGGTATAGTGACATGTGTGATCTGTGTCCTCTGCTGGTATAATGACATGTGTGATCTGTGTTCTCTACTGGTATAGTGACATGTGTGATCTGTGTTCTCTACTGGTATAGTGACATGTGTGATCTATGTCCTCTGCTGGTATAGTGACATGTGTGATCTGTGTTCTCTACTGGTATAGTAACATGTGTGATCTGTGTTCCCTGCTGGTAAAGTGACATGTGTGATCTGTGTTCTCTGCTGGTATAGTGACATGTGTGATCTGTGTTCTCTACTGGTATAGTAACATGTGTGATCTGTGTTCCCTACTGGTATAGTAACATGTGTGATCTGTGTTCCCTGCTGGTATAGTGACGTGTGTGATCTGTGTTCTCTACTGGTATAGTAACATGTGTGATCTGTGATCTCTGCTGGTAAAGTGATGTGTGGTCTGTGTTCTCTACTTGTATAGTGATGTGTGGTCTGTGTTCTCTACTGGTATAGTAACATGTGTGGTCTGTGTTCTCTACTTGTATAGTGATGTGTGGTCTGTGTTCTCTACTGGTATAGTGATGTGTGGTCTGTGTTCTCTACTTGTATAGTGATGTGTGGTCTGTGTTCTCTACTGGTATAGTGATGTGTGGTCTGTGTTCTCTACTGGTATAGTGATGTGTGTGGTCTGTGTTCTCTACTTGTATAGTGATGTGTGTGGTCTGTGTTCTCTACTTGTATAGTGATGTGTGGTCTGTGTTCTCTACTGGTATAGTGACATGTGTGATCTGTGTTCTCTACTGGTATAGTGACATGTGTGATCTGTGTCCTCTGCTGGTATAATGACATGTGTGATCTGTGTTCTCTACTGGTATAGTGACATGTGTGATCTGTGTTCTCTACTGGTATAGTGACATGTGTGATCTATGTCCTCTGCTGGTATAGTGACATGTGTGATCTGTGTTCTCTACTGGTATAGTAACATGTGTGATCTGTGTTCCCTGCTGGTAAAGTGACATGTGTGATCTGTGTTCTCTGCTGGTATAGTGACATGTGTGATCTGTGTTCTCTACTGGTATAGTAACATGTGTGATCTGTGTTCCCTGCTGGTATAGTGACGTGTGTGATCGGTGTTCTCTACTGGTATAGTAACATGTGTGATCTGTGATCTCTGCTGGTAAAGTGATGTGTGGTCTGTGTTCTCTACTGGTATAGTAACATGTGTGGTCTGTGTTCTCTACTGGTATAGTAACATGTGTGGTCTGTGTTCTCTACTTGTATAGTGATGTGTGATCTGTGTTCTCTGCTAGTATAGTGACATGTGTGATCTGTGTTCTCTACTGGTATAGTAACATGTGTGATCTGTGTTCTCTGCTGGTATAGTGACATGTGTGATCTGTGTTCTCTACTGGTATAGTGACATGTGTGATCTGTGTTCTCTACTGGTATAGTGACATGTGTGATCTGTGTCCTCTGCTGGTATAATGACATGTGTGATTTGTGTTCTCTACTGGTATAGTGACATGTGTGATCTGTGTTCTCTACTGGTATAGTGACATGTGTGATCTATGTCCTCTGCTGGTATAGTGACATGTGTGATCTGTGTTCTCTACTGGTATAGTAACATGTGTGATCTGTGTTCCCTGCTGGTAAAGTGACATGTGTGATCTGTGTTCTCTGCTGGTATAGTGACATGTGTGATCTGTCTTCTCTACTGGTATAGTAACATGTGTGATCTGTGTTCCCTACTGGTATAGTAACATGTGTGATCTGTGTTCCCTGCTGGTATAGTGACGTGTGTGATCTGTGTTCTCTACTGGTATAGTAACATGTGTGATCTGTGATCTCTGCTGGTAAAGTGATGTGTGGTCTGTGTTCTCTACTTGTATAGTGATGTGTGGTCTGTGTTCTCTACTGGTATAGTAACATGTGTGGTCTGTGTTCTCTACTTGTATAGTGATGTGTGGTCTGTGTTCTCTACTGGTATAGTGATGTGTGGTCTGTGTTCTCTACTGGTATAGTGATGTGTGTGGTCTGTGTTCTCTACTTGTATAGTGATGTGTGTGGTCTGTGTTCTCTACTTGTATAGTGATGTGTGGTCTGTGTTCTCTACTGGTATAGTGACATGTGTGATCTGTGTTCTCTACTGGTATAGTGACATGTGTGATCTGTGTCCTCTGCTGGTATAATGACATGTGTGATCTGTGTTCTCTACTGGTATAGTGACATGTGTGATCTGTGTTCTCTACTGGTATAGTGACATGTGTGATCTATGTCCTCTGCTGGTATAGTGACATGTGTGATCTGTGTTCTCTACTGGTATAGTAACATGTGTGATCTGTGTTCCCTGCTGGTAAAGTGACATGTGTGATCTGTGTTCTCTGCTGGTATAGTGACATGTGTGATCTGTGTTCTCTACTGGTATAGTAACATGTGTGATCTGTGTTCCCTGCTGGTATAGTGACGTGTGTGATCGGTGTTCTCTACTGGTATAGTAACATGTGTGATCTGTGATCTCTGCTGGTAAAGTGATGTGTGGTCTGTGTTCTCTACTGGTATAGTAACATGTGTGGTCTGTGTTCTCTACTGGTATAGTAACATGTGTGGTCTGTGTTCTCTACTTGTATAGTGATGTGTGATCTGTGTTCTCTGCTAGTATAGTGACATGTGTGATCTGTGTTCTCTACTGGTATAGTAACATGTGTGATCTGTGTTCTCTGCTGGTATAGTGACATGTGTGATCTGTGTTCTCTACTGGTATAGTGACATGTGTGATCTGTGTTCTCTACTGGTATAGTGACATGTGTGATCTGTGTCCTCTGCTGGTATAATGACATGTGTGATCTGTGTTCTCTACTGGTATAGTGACATGTGTGATCTGTGTTCTCTACTGGTATAGTGACATGTGTGATCTATGTCCTCTGCTGGTATAGTGACATGTGTGATCTGTGTTCTCTACTGGTATAGTAACATGTGTGATCTGTGTTCCCTGCTGGTAAAGTGACATGTGTGATCTGTGTTCTCTGCTGGTATAGTGACATGTGTGATCTGTGTTCTCTACTGGTATAGTAACATGTGTGATCTGTGTTCCCTACTGGTATAGTAACATGTGTGATCTGTGTTCCCTGCTGGTATAGTGACGTGTGTGATCTGTGTTCTCTACTGGTATAGTAACATGTGTGATCTGTGATCTCTGCTGGTAAAGTGATGTGTGGTCTGTGTTCTCTACTTGTATAGTGATGTGTGGTCTGTGTTCTCTACTGGTATAGTAACATGTGTGGTCTGTGTTCTCTACTTGTATAGTGATGTGTGGTCTGTGTTCTCTACTGGTATAGTGATGTGTGGTCTGTGTTCTCTACTTGTATAGTGATGTGTGGTCTGTGTTCTCTACTGGTATAGTGATGTGTGGTCTGTGTTCTCTACTGGTATAGTGATGTGTGTGGTCTGTGTTCTCTACTTGTATAGTGATGTGTGTGGTCTGTGTTCTCTACTTGTATAGTGATGTGTGGTCTATGTTCTCTACTGGTATAGTGATGTGTGGGGTCTGTGTTCTCTACTTGTATAGTGATGTGTGGTCTGTGTTCTCTACTTGTATAGTGATGTGTGGTCTGTGTCCTCTGCTGGTATAGTAGCATGTGTGATCTGTGTTCTCTGCTGGTAAAGTGACATGTGTGATCTGTGTTCTCTGCTGGTATAGTGACATGTCTGGTCTGTGTTCTCTACTGGTATAGTGATGTGTGGTCTGTGTTCTCTACTAGTATAGTGATGTGTGGTCTGTGTTCTCTACTTGTATAGTGATGTGTGGTCTGTGTTCTCTACTGGTATAGTGACATGTGTGATCTGTGTTCTCTACTGGTATAGTGACATGTGTGATCTGTGTCCTCTGCTGGTATAATGACATGTGTGATCTGTGTTCTCTACTGGTATAGTGACATGTGTGATCTGTGTTCTCTACTGGTATAGTGACATGTGTGATCTATGTCCTCTGCTGGTATAGTGACATGTGTGATCTGTGTTCTCTACTGGTATAGTAACATGTGTGATCTGTGTTCCCTGCTGGTAAAGTGACATGTGTGATCTGTGTTCTCTGCTGGTATAGTGACATGTGTGATCTGTGTTCTCTACTGGTATAGTAACATGTGTGATCTGTGTTCCCTGCTGGTATAGTGACGTGTGTGATCGGTGTTCTCTACTGGTATAGTAACATGTGTGATCTGTGATCTCTGCTGGTAAAGTGATGTGTGGTCTGTGTTCTCTACTGGTATAGTAACATGTGTGGTCTGTGTTCTCTACTGGTATAGTAACATGTGTGGTCTGTGTTCTCTACTTGTATAGTGATGTGTGATCTGTGTTCTCTGCTAGTATAGTGACATGTGTGATCTGTGTTCTCTACTGGTATAGTAACATGTGTGATCTGTGTTCTCTGCTGGTATAGTGACATGTGTGATCTGTGTTCTCTACTGGTATAGTGACATGTGTGATCTATGTCCTCTGCTGGTATAGTGACATGTGTGATCTGTGTTCTCTACTGGTATATTAACATGTGTGATCTGTGTTCCCTGCTGGTAAAGTGACATGTGTGATCTGTGTTCTCTGCTGGTATAGTGACATGTGTGATCTGTGTTCTCTACTGGTATAGTAACATGTGTGATCTGTGTTCCCTACTGGTATAGTAACATGTGTGATCTGTGTTCCCTGCTGGTATAGTGACGTGTGTGATCTGTGTTCTCTACTGGTATAGTAACATGTGTGATCTGTGATCTCTGCTGGTAAAGTGATGTGTGGTCTGTGTTCTCTACTTGTATAGTGATGTGTGGTCTGTGTTCTCTACTGGTATAGTAACATGTGTGGTCTGTGTTCTCTACTTGTATAGTGATGTGTGGTCTGTGTTCTCTACTGGTATAGTGATGTGTGGTCTGTGTTCTCTACTTGTATAGTGATGTGTGGTCTGTGTTCTCTACTGGTATAGTGATGTGTGGTCTGTGTTCTCTACTGGTATAGTGATGTGTGTGGTCTGTGTTCTCTACTTGTATAGTGATGTGTGTGGTCTGTGTTCTCTACTTGTATAGTGATGTGTGGTCTATGTTCTCTACTGGTATAGTGATGTGTGGGGTCTGTGTTCTCTACTTGTATAGTGATGTGTGGTCTGTGTTCTCTACTTGTATAGTGATGTGTGGTCTGTGTCCTCTGCTGGTATAGTAGCATGTGTGATCTGTGTTCTCTGCTGGTAAAGTGACATGTGTGATCTGTGTTCTCTGCTGGTATAGTGACATGTCTGGTCTGTGTTCTCTACTGGTATAGTGATGTGTGGTCTGTGTTCTCTACTAGTATAGTGATGTGTGGTCTGTGTTCTCTACTTGTATAGTGATGTGTGGTCTGTGTTCTCTACTGGTATAGTGATGTGTGATCTGTGTTCTCTGCTGGTATAGTGACATGTGTGATCTGTGTTCTCTACTGGTATAGTAACATGTGTGATCTGTGTTCCCTACTGCTATAGTAACATGTGTGATCTGTGTTCCCTGCTGGTATAGTGACGTGTGTGATCTGTGTTCTCTACTGGTATAGTAACATGTGTGATCTGTGATCTCTGCTGGTAAAGTGATGTGTGGTCTGTGTTCTCTACTTGTATAGTGATGTGTGGTCTGTGTTCTCTACTGGTATAGTGATGTGTGGTCTGTGTTCTCTACTTGTATAGTGATGTGTGGTCTGTGTTCTCTACTGGTATAGTGATGTGTGGTCTGTGTTCTCTACTGGTATAGTGATGTGTGGTCTGTGTTCTCTACTTGTATAGTGATGTGTGGTCTGTGTTCTCTACTAGTATAGTGATGTGTGTTCTGTGTTCTCTACTTGTATAGTGATGTGTGGTCTGTGTTCTCTACTAGTATAGTGATGTGTGGTCTGTGTTCTCTACTGGTATAGTGATGTGTGGTCTGTGTTCTCTACTTGTATAGTGATGTGTGGTCTGTGTCCTCTGCTGGTATAGTAGCATGTGTGATCTGTGTTCTCTGCTGGTAAAGTGACATGTGTGATCTGTGTTCTCTGCTGGTATAGTGACATGTCTGGTCTGTGTTCTCTACTGGTATAGTGATGTGTGGTCTGTGTTCTCTACTAGTATAGTGATGTGTGGTCTGTGTTCTCTACTTGTATAGTGATGTGTGGTCTGTGTTCTCTACTGGTATAGTGATGTGTGGTCTGTGTTCTCTACTGGTATAGTGACATGTGTGATCTGTGTTCTCTGCTGGTATAGTGACATGTGTGATCTGTGTTCTCTACTGGTATAGTAACATGTGTGATCTGTGTTCCCTACTGGTATAGTAACATGTGTGATCTGTGTTCCCTGCTGGTATAGTGACGTGTGTGATCTGTGTTCTCTACTGGTATAGTAACATGTGTGATCTGTGATCTCTGCTGGTAAAGTGATGTGTGGTCTGTGTTCTCTACTTGTATAGTGATGTGTGGTCTGTGTTCTCTACTGGTATAGTGATGTGTGGTCTGTGTTCTCTACTTGTATAGTGATGTGTGGTCTGTGTTCTCTACTGGTATAGTGATGTGTGGTCTGTGTTCTCTACTGGTATAGTGATGTGTGTGGTCTGTGTTCTCTACTTGTATAGTGATGTGTGTGGTCTGTGTTCTCTACTTGTATAGTGATGTGTGGTCTGTGTTCTCTACTTGTATAGTGATGTGTGGGGTCTGTGTTCTCTACTTGTATAGTGAGGTGTGGTCTGTGTTCTCTACTTGTATAGTGATGTGTGGTCTGTGTCCTCTGCTGGTATAGTAGCATGTGTGATCTGTGTTCTCTGCTGGTAAAGTGACATGTGTGATCTGTGTTCTCTGCTGGTATAGTGACATGTCTGGTCTGTGTTCTCTACTGGTATAGTAACATGTGTGATCTGTGTTCTCTGCTGGTATAGTGACATGTGTGATCTGTGTTCTCTGCTGGTATAGTGACATGTGTGATCTGTGTTCTCTACTGTTATAGTGATGTGTGGTCTGTGTTCTCTACTTGTATAGTGATGTGTGGTCTGTGTTCTCTACTGGTATAGTGATGTGTGGTCTGTGTTCTCTACTGGTATAGTGATGTGTGGTCTGTGTTCTCTACTTGTATAGTGATGTGTGGTCTGTGTTCTCTACTAGTATAGTGATGTGTGTTCTGTGTTCTCTACTTGTATAGTGATGTGTGGTCTGTGTTCTCTACTAGTATAGTGATGTGTGGTCTGTGTTCTCTACTGGTATAGTGATGTGTGGTCTGTGTTCTCTACTGGTATAGTGATGTGTGGTCTGTGTTCTCTACTTGTATAGTGATGTGTGGTCTGTGTTCTCTACTAGTATAGTGATGTGTGGTCTGTGTTCTCTACTTGTATAGTAACATGTGTGGTCTGTGTTCTCTACATGTATAGTAACATGTGTGGTCTGTGTTCTCTACTTGTATAGTGATGTGTGGTCTGTGTTCTCTACTTGTATAGTGATGTGTGGTCTGTGTTCTCTACTTGTATAGTGACGTGTGGTCTGTGTTCTCTACTTGTATAGTAACATGTGTGGTTTGTGTTCTCTACTTGTATAGTGATGTGTGGTCTGTGTTCTCTACTGGTATAGTAACATGTGTGGTCTGTGTTCTCTACTGGTATAGTGATGTGTGGTCTGTGTTCTCTACTGGTATAGTGATGTGTGGTCTGTGTTCTCTACTTGTATAGTGATGTGTGGTCTGTGTTCTCTACTTGTATAGTGATGTGTGGTCTGTGTTCTCTACTTGTATAGTGATGTGTGGTCTGTGTTCTCTACTAGTATAGTGATGTGTGGTCTGTGTTCTCTACTTGTATAGTGATGTGTGATCTGTGTTCTCTACTTGTATAGTAATGTGTGGTCTGTGTTCTCTACTTGTATAGTGATGTGTGGTCTGTGTTCTCTACTAGTATAGTGATGTGTGATCTGTGTTCTCTACTTGTTTAGTAACATGTGTGGTTTGTGTTCTCTACTTGTATAGTGATGTGTGGTCTGTGTTCTCTACTGGTATAGTAACATGTGTGGTCTGTGTTCTCTACTGGTATAGTGATGTGTGGTCTGTGTTCTCTACTGGTATAGTGATGTGTGGTCTGTGTTCTCTACTTGTATAGTGATGTGTGGTCTGTGTTCTCTACTTGTATAGTGATGTGTGGTCTGTGTTCTCTACTTGTATAGTGATGTGTGGTCTGTGTTCTCTACTAGTATAGTGATGTGTGGTCTGTGTTCTCTACTTGTATAGTGATGTGTGATCTGTGTTCTCTACTGGTATAGTAACATGTGTGATCTGTGTTCCCTACTGCTATAGTAACATGTGTGATCTGTGTTCCCTGCTGGTATAGTGACGTGTGTGATCTGTGTTCTCTACTGGTATAGTAACATGTGTGATCTGTGATCTCTGCTGGTAAAGTGATGTGTGGTCTGTGTTCTCTACTTGTATAGTGATGTGTGGTCTGTGTTCTCTACTGGTATAGTGATGTGTGGTCTGTGTTCTCTACTTGTATAGTGATGTGTGGTCTGTGTTCTCTACTGGTATAGTGATGTGTGGTCTGTGTTCTCTACTGGTATAGTGATGTGTGGTCTGTGTTCTCTACTTGTATAGTGATGTGTGGTCTGTGTTCTCTACTAGTATAGTGATGTGTGTTCTGTGTTCTCTACTTGTATAGTGATGTGTGGTCTGTGTTCTCTACTAGTATAGTGATGTGTGGTCTGTGTTCTCTACTGGTATAGTGATGTGTGGTCTGTGTTCTCTACTTGTATAGTGATGTGTGGTCTGTGTCCTCTGCTGGTATAGTAGCATGTGTGATCTGTGTTCTCTGCTGGTAAAGTGACATGTGTGATCTGTGTTCTCTGCTGGTATAGTGACATGTCTGGTCTGTGTTCTCTACTGGTATAGTGATGTGTGGTCTGTGTTCTCTACTAGTATAGTGATGTGTGGTCTGTGTTCTCTACTTGTATAGTGATGTGTGGTCTGTGTTCTCTACTGGTATAGTGATGTGTGGTCTGTGTTCTCTACTGGTATAGTGACATGTGTGATCTGTGTTCTCTGCTGGTATAGTGACATGTGTGATCTGTGTTCTCTACTGGTATAGTAACATGTGTGATCTGTGTTCCCTACTGGTATAGTAACATGTGTGATCTGTGTTCCCTGCTGGTATAGTGACGTGTGTGATCTGTGTTCTCTACTGGTATAGTAACATGTGTGATCTGTGATCTCTGCTGGTAAAGTGATGTGTGGTCTGTGTTCTCTACTTGTATAGTGATGTGTGGTCTGTGTTCTCTACTGGTATAGTGATGTGTGGTCTGTGTTCTCTACTTGTATAGTGATGTGTGGTCTGTGTTCTCTACTGGTATAGTGATGTGTGGTCTGTGTTCTCTACTGGTATAGTGATGTGTGTGGTCTGTGTTCTCTACTTGTATAGTGATGTGTGTGGTCTGTGTTCTCTACTTGTATAGTGATGTGTGGTCTGTGTTCTCTACTTGTATAGTGATGTGTGGGGTCTGTGTTCTCTACTTGTATAGTGAGGTGTGGTCTGTGTTCTCTACTTGTATAGTGATGTGTGGTCTGTGTCCTCTGCTGGTATAGTAGCATGTGTGATCTGTGTTCTCTGCTGGTAAAGTGACATGTGTGATCTGTGTTCTCTGCTGGTATAGTGACATGTCTGGTCTGTGTTCTCTACTGGTATAGTAACATGTGTGATCTGTGTTCTCTGCTGGTATAGTGACATGTGTGATCTGTGTTCTCTGCTGGTATAGTGACATGTGTGATCTGTGTTCTCTACTGTTATAGTGATGTGTGGTCTGTGTTCTCTACTTGTATAGTGATGTGTGGTCTGTGTTCTCTACTGGTATAGTGATGTGTGGTCTGTGTTCTCTACTGGTATAGTGATGTGTGGTCTGTGTTCTCTACTTGTATAGTGATGTGTGGTCTGTGTTCTCTACTAGTATAGTGATGTGTGTTCTGTGTTCTCTACTTGTATAGTGATGTGTGGTCTGTGTTCTCTACTAGTATAGTGATGTGTGGTCTGTGTTCTCTACTGGTATAGTGATGTGTGGTCTGTGTTCTCTACTGGTATAGTGATGTGTGGTCTGTGTTCTCTACTTGTATAGTGATGTGTGGTCTGTGTTCTCTACTAGTATAGTGATGTGTGGTCTGTGTTCTCTACTTGTATAGTAACATGTGTGGTCTGTGTTCTCTACATGTATAGTAACATGTGTGGTCTGTGTTCTCTACTTGTATAGTGATGTGTGGTCTGTGTTCTCTACTTGTATAGTGATGTGTGGTCTGTGTTCTCTACTTGTATAGTGACGTGTGGTCTGTGTTCTCTACTTGTATAGTAACATGTGTGGTTTGTGTTCTCTACTTGTATAGTGATGTGTGGTCTGTGTTCTCTACTGGTATAGTAACATGTGTGGTCTGTGTTCTCTACTGGTATAGTGATGTGTGGTCTGTGTTCTCTACTGGTATAGTGATGTGTGGTCTGTGTTCTCTACTTGTATAGTGATGTGTGGTCTGTGTTCTCTACTTGTATAGTGATGTGTGGTCTGTGTTCTCTACTTGTATAGTGATGTGTGGTCTGTGTTCTCTACTAGTATAGTGATGTGTGGTCTGTGTTCTCTACTTGTATAGTGATGTGTGATCTGTGTTCTCTACTTGTATAGTAATGTGTGGTCTGTGTTCTCTACTTGTATAGTGATGTGTGGTCTGTGTTCTCTACTAGTATAGTGATGTGTGATCTGTGTTCTCTACTTGTTTAGTAACATGTGTGGTTTGTGTTCTCTACTTGTATAGTGATGTGTGGTCTGTGTTCTCTACTGGTATAGTAACATGTGTGGTCTGTGTTCTCTACTGGTATAGTGATGTGTGGTCTGTGTTCTCTACTGGTATAGTGATGTGTGGTCTGTGTTCTCTACTTGTATAGTGATGTGTGGTCTGTGTTCTCTACTTGTATAGTGATGTGTGGTCTGTGTTCTCTACTTGTATAGTGATGTGTGGTCTGTGTTCTCTACTAGTATAGTGATGTGTGGTCTGTGTTCTCTACTTGTATAGTGATGTGTGATCTGTGTTCTCTACTTGTATAGTAATGTGTGGTCTGTGTTCTCTACTTGTATAGTGATGTGTGGTCTGTGTTCTCTACTAGTATAGTGATGTGTGATCTGTGTTCTCTACTTGTTTAGTAACATGTGTGGTTTGTGTTCTCTACTTGTATAGTAACATGTGTGGTTTGTGTTCTCTACTTGTATAGTGATGTGTGGTCTGTGTTCTCTACTGGTATAGTAACATGTGTGGTCTGTGTTCTCTACTTGTATAGTGATGTGTGGTCTGTGTTCTCTACTTGTATAGTGATGTGTGGTCTGTGTTCTCTACTTGTATAGTGATGTGTGGTCTATGTTCTCTACTGGTATAGTGATGTGTGGTCTGTGTTCTCTACTTGTATAGTGATGTGTGGTCTATGTTCTCTACTGGTATAGTGATGTGTGATCTGTGTTCTCTACTTGTATAGTGATGTGTGGTCTGTGTTCTCTACTAGTATAGTGATGTGTGGTCTGTGTTCTCTACTTGTATAGTAACATGTGTGGTCTGTGTTCTCTACTTGTATAGTAACATGTGTGGTCTGTGTTCTCTACTTGTATAGTGATGTGTGGTCTGTGTTCTCTACTTGTATAGTGATGTGTGGTCTGTGTTCTCTACTTGTATAGTGACGTGTGGTCTGTGTTCTCTACTTGTATAGTAACATGTGTGGTTTGTGTTCTCTACTTGTATAGTGATGTGTGGTCTGTGTTCTCTACTGGTATAGTAACATGTGTGGTCTGTGTTCTCTACTTGTATAGTGATGTGTGGTCTGTGTTCTCTACTTGTATAGTGATGTGTGGTCTGTGTTCTCTACTTGTATAGTGATGTGTGGTCTGTGTTCTCTACTTGTATAGTGATGTGTGGTCTGTGTTCTCTACTTGTATAGTGATGAGTGGTCTGTGTTCTCTACTTGTATAGTGATGTGGGTGGTCTGTGTTCTCTACTTGTATAGTGATGTGTGTGGTCTGTGTTCTCTACTTTTATAGTGATGTGTGGTCTGTGTTCTCTACTAGTATAGTGATGTGTGGTCTGTGTTCTCTACTTGTATAGTGATGTGTGGTCTGTGTTCTCTACTTGTATAGTGATGTGTGGTCTGTGTTCTCTACTAGTATAGTGATGTGTGGTCTTGGAGGCTTTTTCAATGGAAGGTCAAGTAAGAGCACATAGCCCCACACTACCTGTGCCACCAGGCCAATCTGTCATGTCAGACTCTGATTCTTCCTGATCCCTGATGGGTATGGATGCAACCACCAGTTCATGGCCATCAACCATGAACTGGAGGCAAGCAATGTGTCAGCACAGTCCCCACTCCTACTTCCTACTCCTCAACAAAGCAACATGAAGACTTGTAGAGGTAGAGCCTCCTCCACCTCTAATTCCTTAACCCAAACCAAGTAATACACAATATATACTTGTAAGTGGGTCATTACACTAATTTGCTGCCTTTTGAACTATGTATCTTGGTGAAAAACAACAACATTTGATTTCACCCAAATGTGCTATTCTGTTATAAAGAGCACATGTTCAACTTCAGTTTTCCCATCTCAAGAGGTTAACAAGAAATATGACTATAGGAAGTGCCTATTAAGTGTCAAATAAAGTAATGTCGTTTATGAAGGTTCCATCAGGAAGGCTGGTCACAATGGCTTGTCACTTTAAATGAATCTAGTAAGCACAATATAATTGACATCACTTCCTATCTCACAGGCATAGCAGATATCCATGCGGTAGTGTTAACTGTTTCCTAACCAGTCTTCCAATAACCTTCCACCTCCCCACCACCAACAACTGAAGGCCTGTCATTGGAACCTGCCCACTATAGGGCAACCTGTCATCAGCATCTGATTCCTCTGAGATGAGGCCATAACCCCAAACTATACAATAAAATTCCATATTGTAATCTGTCTTTGTTGTCATTCAATTAGATTCATACAGAATTGACTATAACAGGCTTGACAATTGCATCTTAAATCAGCCATAAATCCCCTTGTGACAGGGGGAATGGAAGCTTGTTGTGTGCAACAGGAAGGGGAAATTGAATGCAAGCAGCAACCCCAAAAATGTAATTGTTAAAACATTTCTAGCCTGCCTATCTATGTTATGATCGACCCACTCAGTTCTCCACCACAAAACACCAGAAAATGGCCAAAAAGAGTAGAAGCAGCTCAATTGCTTTTATACTATGATTTGACTATTAGATGGTCAATGTTTCCTTTGAATAATAATAATAATAAAAAAGGAACAGTTTCACCATATTAAAACAAGAGTTCAGTTCATGTAACAGAGTCAACTGTCAACTGTCACCTGATCTGTTTCACCTGTCCATGTGATTGTCTCCACCCCCCTCCAGGTGTCGCCCATCTTCCCCATTATCCCCTGTGTATTTATACCTGTGTTCTCTATTTGTCTGTTCCCAGTTTGTCTTGTTTGTCAAGCCAACCAGCGGTTTTGTGTCAGCGCCTGCTTTTCCCCAGTCTCTCTTTTCTCGTCCTCCTGGTTTTTGACCCTTGCCTATCCTGACCCTCTACCCACCCACTGACCACTCTGCCTGACCCTGAGACTGCCGTCCTGTACCTTTGCCCCACCTCTGGATTACCGACCTCTGCCTGACCTGAACCTGCCTGCTGTCCTGTTCCTCTGCCCCTGTTGCTGTAATAAACATTGTTACTTCGACGCGGTCTGCATCTGGGTCTTACCTTGATTCCTGATAGTTGACCTTAAAAGGAGGGACAGTTTGTTTTCTTCTTAACCCCCTTGTAGTGTTCGTTTCATATGAATTAATTCTGTGTTCCCAGTCCAAAATGACTGGCCCATTATAACTGATTATAAATCCATAATAATGTGTGATAGATCTTCTTATCAACTTATCAACTTAAGTTCTTGTGAACATTACAAGTTTGGTGTTGGAGGAAGGTGTTGGCACCTTTGAATGAGGGGTGCCATCACAGCTTTCCTCAACTCTTCTAGGAATAGTCTCCTCTTGAAGAATTTCCCCTGCTTCCAGCCTGGATTCACCTCCATCCACACCACAAACTTGTTGTAGGCCGACACATTTAGGAAGTTGAAGAACGTTGTGCCAACGTGCCGTCATCCTCTTACAAGAGTATGTGCCAGTAACCTGCAAAAGTGCAACAATCAGTGAATAAAATAATGAGTACATACAAGTGATACTTTGCATAGTAACGTGAAAAATTACATCAAAGCGTTGTTTAATTCACATCTAAAACACATTTACAACATATTTACACATTCAAATGAATAGAATTGACTCCATATTGTTCACAAATTCAATGAGCATTTCACCAAACAACAACATGTCTTATTTTTATGATGCAGATAAAACAATCTGGTAACAGAAAATAAGTACATGAAACTTCTCAAGGTTGTCAGCTCCTCTTTGTTCCTGTTGTAAATCCAGGACAGCGTTGGGCTTCCTGTCCTCCCTGGTACTCACAGCGGCATCCCTGTGCAGAGTTGTCATCATGAGCACATTCTTCTTTTTCTTCGGGCAGTAGGACACAAGAGTGGGTATATCGGTGAAGGCAAATTTAGAGGAAAAATGATCTCTGTCCTTGGTAGTGAGTAAGACAGGAGGCACCTCAGGCTTGTTCCTTCTGACCATCCCCACCATGGTCATTTTCTTTGGAGCAGCTTCTGACCGCCCCCACCATGGTCATTTTCTTTGGAGCAGCTTCTGACCGTCCCCACCATGGTCATTTTCTTTGGAGCAGCTTCTGACCGTCCCCACCATGGTCATTTTCTTTGGAGCAGCTTCCGACCGTCCCCACCAAGGTCATTTTCTTTGGAGCAGCTTCTGACCGTCCCCACCATGGTCATTTTCTTTGGAGCAGCTTCTGACCGTCCCCACCATGGTCATTTTCTTTGGAGCAGCTTCTGACCGTCCCCACCATGGTCATTTTCTTTGGAGCAGCTTCTGACCGTCCCCACCAAGGTCATTTTCTTTGGAGCAGCTTCTGACCGTCCCCACCAAGGTCATTTTCTTTGGAGGAGCTTCTGACCGTCCCCACCATGGTCATTTTCTTTGGAGCAGCTTCTGACCATCCCCACCATGGTCATTTTCTTTGGAGCAGCTTCTGACCGTCCCCACCAAGGTCATTTTCTTTGGAGCAGCTTCTGACCATCCCCAACATGGTCATTTTCTTTGGAGCAGCTTCTGACCGCCCCCACCATGGTCATTTTCTTTGGAGCAGCTTCTGACCGTCCCCACCAAGGTCATTTTCTTTGGAGCAGCTTCTGACCGTCCCCACCAAGGTCATTTTCTTTGGAGCAGCTTCTGACCGTTCCCACCAAGGTCATTTTCTTTGGAGCAGCTTCTGACCGTTCCCACCATGGTCATTTTCTTTGGAGCAGCTTCTGACCGTTCCCACCATGGTCATTTTCTATGGAGCAGCTTCTGACCGTTCCCACTATGGTCATTTTCTTTGGAGCAGCTTCTGACCATTCCCACCATGGTCATTTTCTTTGGAGCAGCTTCTGACCGTCCCCACCATGGTCATTTTCTTTGGAGCAGCTTCTGACCGTTCCCACCAAGGTCATTTTCTTTGGAGCAGCTTCTGACCGTTCCCACCATGGTCATTTTCTTTGGAGCAGCTTCTGACCGTTCCCACCATGGTCATTTTCTTTGGAGCAGCTTCTGACCATTCCCACCATGGTCATTTTCTTTGGAGCAGCTTCTGACCGTTCCCACCATGGTCATTTTCTTTGGAGCAGCTCCTGACCAAAAGCATATGAGGTGAAGAAATTGCCGCATTATGTTGTGTCCCTGGAGACCTGCAGTCATTTCCAGGACCACCTGCGTCCCCTGGTTCCTTTCGGGAACACCGTCAGCAGGTTTCCCTGGTTCCTTTCAGGAACACCGTCAGCAGGTTTCCCTGGTTCCTTTCGGGAACACCGTCAACAGGTTTCCCTGGTTCCTTTCAGGAACACCGTCAGCAGGTTTCCCTGGTTCCTTTCAGGAACACCGTCAGCAGGTTTCCCTGGTTCCTTTCGGGAACACTGTCAGCAGGTTTCCCTGGTTCCTTTCGGGAACACCGTCAGCAGGTTTCCCTGGTTCCTTTCAGGAACACCGTCAGCAGGTTTCCCTGGTTCCTTTCGGGAACACCGTCAGCAGGTTTCCCTGGTTCCTTTCAGGAACACCATCAGCAGGTTTCCCTGGTTCCTTTCAGGAACACCGTCAGCAGGTTTCCCTGGTTCCTTTCAGGAACACCGTCAGCAGGTTTCCCTGGTTCCTTTCAGGAACACCGTCAGCAGGTTTCCCTGGTTCCTTTCGGGAACACCATCAGCAGGTTTCCCTGGTTCCTTTCAGGAACACCGTCAGCAGGTTTCCCTGGTTCCTTTCAGGAACACCGTCAGCAGGTTTCCCTGGATCCTTTCGGGAACACCGTCAGCAGGTTTCCCTGGATCCTTTCGGGAACACATGTGAACCTGCATGTTTCAGGCATAACTTGTCCTGGCATCACATTGTCGTGTCTTTGGCTATGCCAGATTAAGTGATATGACATGCTATTCTATAAAATAATTTATCCGAAATTAATATTACCTGATTGAGCTAATCATGTAAATGTAATTAACTAGAGAGTTGGGGCACCACAAAATAATATTTATAGAGTTGTTAACTTCCGAATAAACTCTTAAAGACCTAGTAATATTTTACACCAATAGCAGTCAATATTAATCATCATCTTAATTCAGTCTCATCTGAAAGTTGTAAATACTTGGTTATCTGCACCAACCCTGGCTAACAAGTTGAATCAGCAATACAAAATTGGGTTGAATTATTTATTTACTAAATACCTAACTAATCATACAGAATTACACATACACATAATGAAATCATAACTTGATTACAAATTACGTCATAAAGGAAAACATCCCTAGCGGGCGGAACAAATATGACAGCTTGTTACACAAAAGAAAAGGGGCTGGGTTTGAGTGAAAGAGAGGGAAGACTGAGGAACAAAGGGTGAAGCTGTGCTATCGTAAATACAGTATCTTATGCATTCTAAATTACCACCCATTTGGAAAAGGAAAATGCAATAAATATTTACTCTGAGCTGCGCTTCGGTAGGTTGGTGGTGGATGGAAGGCCGTGTTGTCCAACCAAGTCCTTTGTCCCTTGTCTCTGCTGGTAAATTGGATACGTTGTAGTAACGTCGTTGTGTGGTAGACGGATACTCTGTCTTTTCCTTCCTAACCTGCGTTTGCAGCTGCTGTTGCTAACTCAACGGCTGGGAGGTATCATTTCTGTAGTGAATAAGAGTTCAAAGTTCATACCATTCGCAACCAAAGCTCACGCTGATGTTGGCATCGTTCTGTAGTTATTATCTGAACCATTCTGACATCGGACCGTCGTCCTCACATCCTCGGAACAGGAGGTTATGTTGTCATCAAGGCTTTATATAGGAAGGGAGAGGAGGGCGTATTTGAAAAGTTTTATAGCCCATGTCCCTTCACAGGGGCGGGCCACTGATTAAGCAGAGCCCTACCTTATGAAAACCCAAATCTCACATTTTAGAAGCTAAAATCACATTTCATCCCATCACGAATAATTTCATATTCAAACATTTAAATTGAACAACAATTCCATGTGAATCCGATAACTCTGATGTGTAGACTTTCCACTGTAGAGTTTATGTCATCTTATCATTGATGAGAATGTCTCAGATGACAACAGAACTGACATCATATTCATTAAGTACCACCTCATATGTTCAATTGGTCGGATTACCAGAATATAGTTAATTTCCCCCCACCTTCTGATGTTCCCAGAATCTCTATGTTAACCAAGGGGTTTGCAATTGTAACATCAGTAGGGTAGAGAGAGGAAAAAGGCGGAAAGAGGTATTTATGACTGTCATAAACCTACCCCCTGGCCAACGTCATGACAACATGCTGCCCATATCTTTATTCCATGTTTAGATGGTTTGCTTGGCATGTACTGATGGGCAGCGTCCCCTAAAAGCGACCAGACGCTCATCCACTGTGACTTCTGGACTTGGGTTATAGATGAGTGGCAGGCGCTCCACGCGTACCAAAACTCTCCGATCGCTGCCAGCTTGTCTTGTTGACGGCGGCCTGGTCTTGTATCACGGTCGTCGAAGCGAATCACCCATGACAACATGTGAAATGTCTGGAGTGACATAGTGGCATGAAAAATTGCAGGACCAGACTCTGCACCCAATTAACTGGTGGTAGATTAGTTTCTGATCTGTACACACCAGCC